>NC_133329.1:405277605-405577605 GCF_042186555.1 Aquarana catesbeiana
TGGGTATTCTTTCATTCACTAAGTACACTTGCAAAATACAACTCCGCTTGCAAAGAGAACAGCCAATTTGTCTTTAAGTGAAACCCAGCTGACAGCATAATGTAAATAAACAATGTTTAAAATTAAAAAAAAAACGTGCCCCCCCCCCCAATATTAGGCCCTTATCCAAGCATGCAGCCCATCAGGCCAGGAAAGGGGGGACAAGCAAGCCCCCTCCCCCCTGAACCATACCAGGCCACATGCCCTCAACATGGGGGGTGCTTTGGGGCGGTGCTCATCCCCAAAATACCTTGTCCCCATGTTGAAGAGGAAAAGGGCTTCTTCCCTACAACCCTTGCTCGGTGGTTGTTGAGTTCTGCAGGCAGGGGGGTTATTGGATCCTGAAAGCCCCCTTTAACAAGGGGGGGGGGGGCAGATCCCTGCCTCCCCCATACATAGTACCCCTACTCATTCACCAAAAAAGTGGTCAAAAAGCAAATAAAAACACAGAGACAGTAGTTGACCATTATTAAAAATGAAAACTAATATTTAACCACTTCAATACCGGGCACTTACAAGGGGCCCTTCCTGCCCAGGCCAATTTTCAGCTCTCAGTGCTGTCACACTTTGAATGACAATCACGCGGTCATACTACACTGTACACATATGACATTTTTATCATTCTGTTCACACAAATAGAGCTTTCTTTTGGTGGCATTTGATCACCATTGGCTTTTTAATATTTTGCACTACAAATTAAAAACGGAAAATTTTGAAAAAAAATAAAATGTTTTTCTTTGTTTCTGTTATAAAATTTTGTAAATAAGTATGTTTTCTCCTTCACTGATGGGCACTGATGTGGTGACACTGATTTGCACTGATAGGTGGTACTGATGGACACTGATGGCTGGCACTGATGGGCACTGATAGGCGGTAGTGATGGGCACTGATGAGTGTTACTGATGTTGCAGCACTGATGGGCACTGATAGGCAGCATTGATGGGCACTGATAGGTGGCACTGATATTTGGCACTGATAGGCATTGATAGGCGGTGATGATTGGCACTGATATGCAGCACTGATGGGCACTGATAGGCGGCACTGACGGACACTGATAGGTGGCACTGACAGTTGGCACTGATAGGCGGCACTGATAAACACTGATGAGTGGCACTGATGTTGCAGCACTGATGGGCGGCACTGATGGGCGGCACTTATTAATGGCACTGATAGGCAGCACTGATGAGAAGACTTTGACAGGCATTATTGATGGGCACTGACTGGCATCCTTAATGAGCACTGAATGGCACCCCCGGGGCACGCACAAGCGGCTTATCCTACTGGACGTCATTTGACTCCAGGTCAGGATAATGGAACTCCTTCCTGCCTGGCCTATACCAGAATGACAGCTGGGCTGGAAGGAGTTCAAAAATTTTATGAAAAAAAAAAACACCACCCGCCAAACATGACACGTCCTGTCCAAATAACAAGCCGAATAACAGGTAAACATGGTGGTGGGCTTACCCGGTGATGTCACTTACCCCCCCCCACCCATAATGACACTCAACCAATGACAGGTAGACATGGAGGTGTAATTTGAAAATTTGGATACATCCTAATCTCCGAATCACAAAAATGTGTCTGAATTGCCATTGGGATCTGAACAAACCGCACATGTCTATTTACTTTCTGCTTAATATATCCCACCTACTTTCAGATGACATTGTAATAAGATAATTAATGAAGAAGAGGGGATGCTACACCATGGTAAACATGGCTCTGTCCCAACTTTTATGAGATGTGTTGCTGTTATAAATTTCAAAATTACCTTATTCTTTCCTTAACTACTTCAGCCCCGGACCATTTGGCTGCCCAAAGACCAGAACACATTTTGCGATTCGGCACTGCGTCGCTTTAACTGACCATTGCGCGGTCGTGCGATGTTGCTCCCAAACAAAATTGACGTCCTTTTTCCCCCACAAATAGAGCTTTCTTTTGGTGGTATTTGATCACCTCTGCGGTGTTCATTTTTTGCGCTATAAACAAAAAAAGAGCAACAATTTTGAAAAAAAAAGCAATATTTTTTACTTTTTGCTATAATAAATATCCCCAAAAAATATATAAAAAATATTTTTTTTTTCCACAGTTTAGGCCGATTGTATTCTTCTACATATTTTTGGTAAAAAAAAATCGCAATAAGCATTTATTGATTGTTTTGCGCAAAAGTTATAGCATCTACAAAATAGGGGATAGTTTAATGGCATTTTTATTAATAATTTTTTTTTTTTACTAGTAATAGCGGCGATCAGCGATTTTTATTGTGACTGCAACATTATGGCGGACACAACGGACACTTTTGGGACCATTCACATTTATACAGCGATCAGTGTAAAAATGCACTAATTACTGTGTAAATGTGACTGGCAGTGAAGGGGTTAAGCAGTAGGGGGCGGGGAAGGGGTTAAGTGCGTCCTAGGGATGTGTTCTAACAGTAGGGGGGAGGGGCTACGTGTGACACAACACCGATCACTGCTCCCGATTACAGGGAGCGGTGATCAGTGTCCTGTCACTAGGAAGAATGGGGAACTGCTTGTTTACATCAGCATTTCCCCATTCCTCCTCTCCACGAGACAATCGCGGGACTCCCGGCGGACATCAAATCCGTGGGACCCGCGGTCAGACTCACGGAGCTCGTGGTGGGCGCGTGCACGCCCACAATGGTCCGTCTTAAAGGGTAACGTACCTGTACGTTGATCTGCCCAGCTGTGCCATTCTGCCAACGTATATCGGCGTGAGCCGGTCGGCAAGTGGTTAAAATGCTCCATTTTCTCAGATTAAACATATGATATGATTCTTATTTTCTATTGTGAATAAAATATGAGTTTATGAGATTTGCAAACCATTGCATTCCGTTTTATGTAGATTTTACACAGCATCCCAGTGTTTTTGGAAATGGGGTGTATATATAGTTGATGTAACACAAGCTGTTAAGAGGTAATGGAAATTCTCTCTCAGACAGTTAGTTTCCCTGTGTGGTGTCAGGGGACCCCCAGATCCCGGCCCTCCTCCCTGTGTGAAATGGTAAGGGGGTACAAATGTACCCCTACCATTTCACAAAAAAAGTGTCAAAAATGTTAAAGAAGACAATAGCCAGTTTTTGACAATTCCTTTATTAATGTCTTTCCCCGCTTCTTCTTCCATCCTCTTCTGGTCTTCCTTCGTTTTTCTTCTTCTTCCTCCATCTTGTTCTTCCCCCCACCCTCCGCAATATAAGAGCTGTCACAAGAACAGAAGCGTCACACAGCGGGAGACTCCCACTGAGGCGGATCGTCCGGAGGACAAAGCAGGGAAGAAGAAGCCGGAGGAAGATGCCGGACGAGAAGACCGGAGGAAGAAGCGGGGGAAGAACTAGATGGAGGAAGAAGAAGAACACCAAAGGAAAACCAGAAGAAGGTGGAAGAAGAAGCGGAGAAAGAAGAAGACATTAATAAAGAAATTGTCAAAAACCGTCTTTTGTCTTTTTTAACATTTTTGACACTTTTTTTGTGAAATGGTAGGGGTAAATTTGTACCCCATTACCAATTTACATAGGGGGGGGCGGGATCTGGGGGTCCCCTTGTTAAAGGGGGCTTCCAGGTTCCGATAAGCCCCCTGCCCGCAGACCCCCACAACCACCAGGCAAGGGCTGTGGGGATGAGGCCCTTCTCCCCATCAACGTGGGGACAAGATGCTTTGGGGGCTACCCCAAAGCACCCTCCCAATGTGGGGGCATGGGGCCTGGTATGGTTCAGGAGGGGGGAGCGCTCTCTCGTCCACCCCTCTTTACCTGCGGCCTGCCAGGTTGCATGCTCGGATAAGGGTCTGATATGGATTTTTGGGGGGACTCCCACGCATTTTTTTTTTTTTTATTTGGCGCGGGGTTCCCCTGTGGGGGAATCCCATGCCGCTTTTTTCAATGACTTTTATGTGTATTGCCGGGACAGACAATTCATTATAGCCGCGAGTAGTTTTAAATGACTTTTTTCCTTTAGAAATGTCATTTTGCTCTCAGACTGTTCTAAGCACGGGAAACATGCGCCACTTTACAGGCATACTATAGACACCCCCAGGTACGAAATTTAAAGGAATATTACACTTTTATTGTTTTACTTTAAGCATTATTAAAATCACTGCTCCCAAAAAAACGGCCGTTTTTAAAACTTTTTTTTGCATTGATACATGTCCCTTGTCTCCCCAAACACTTTTTACGGCAATAACTTGCATATAAGCCTATAAAATTAGCACTTTTGATTATTCATGGTCGTGTCCCATAGACTTTAATTGTGTTCGAACAAATTTTTTGCCTGTTCGCATGTTCTGAATGCGAACCAAACCGGGGGGTTGTTCGGCTCATCCATAATGTTCACCAAGTTGTCAAAATTAAGCATATGGTCAAGACACTCTAAAGGAATTGCTGAATTCATATTCTGCAAGCGCCATCTATTCTGGCAATATCCAATCTTCTATTCAGGGCCTTCTCAAGCCAATCAATCCTCTTCAGTCTCTTCTGAACAGGAAGATGAGGACGACCATTGTCCAGATTGGTAAATTGTGAAAGTTATGCCCTTTTGAACTGAAAGATGTCCAGGGGTTGGGATCACCCCTCTGGTCAGTGTGTGTCCCTTGTGGGATTGGCCATATACATGTCCTTACCATTAGAAGATGTTGGGGCCTTCAAGGACAAGAGCTATCACTGCATTTTTCTTGATCGTACAAGGTCAAGCCTAAATTTAATAGTGGTCAGTTCGGCTTCCTGCCTCAAGATGAATGTCATCTAAGCTAAAGGAGACCGAAAAACTCAAGAGTCAGTTTCCATGCTCACTCTCATTTCAGAGAGGTTAGCTTCTGCATTTCTGGCGGGGAGTCCAGGAAAAACTGGGAAGCTAATGCAGTAAGTCAGTAAAGAGTTCCATGTCAGGATGCTTTCTGTTATTTTGGGATTGGTCCTCCCAAATACATGCCTTAGGGGCACTATGTGGCTTCTCTGTGGACATAGGTACCGCTTTTGTGATTGACACGTGGTCCATTAAGACAAGCATTTTAGACCATATTTGGAGATCTTTCATCCTTCGCATCTCAGATTGAGCCATAAAAATCTCCTCGCTCAGCTAGGCTCATTTTAACTCTCGCTCCCGTTCAAGTCGGGTTTCTGGACCAGTGGCCTAAACTTGTTGTTGAAGAAACTAAATCGTCTGAAATATTCCGGGGTAAGCCTGCCCTGGTAAAGTTTGACATTGCAACGACTGTGGCCTACATCTGGAAACAATGCTCATTCTCTCCCTTCTGAAGGAGGTTTCTCTAATTCTAGAATCTGCCTAAGTCAATCTTCTGCAGCTGTCTGCGGCCTATGTGCCTGGTCAGAAGAATCTTCAGGCAAACTATTTGTCCAGGACAAGTCTGGACGACAATGAATGGTCTAGACTACTGTGAGTCTTTCGAGAACTAACAGAGCTTGGTATTTTTCTTCCAGAGGTAGACCGCTCACATCCCCAGTCAACACCAAGTTGCTGAAGTTCCATTCCAGGGCCCAGAATCTGCAAGCAATCGGGATGGAAGTGCTGACTACAGAGTGGATCTCCAAGACAGCTTATGCCTTTCTGTGGCTCCCTCTGATACCCTGTACACACGGTCGGATTTTCCAATGGAAAATGTGTGATAGGACCTCGTTGTCGGAAATTCCGACCGTGTGGGGACTCCATCACACATTTTCCATTGGAATTTCCGACACACAAAGTTTGAACGCTTGCTATAAAATTTTCCGACAACAAAATCTGTTGTCGGAAATTCAGATCATGTGTACACAAATCCGACGCACAAAGTGCCACGCATGCTCAGAATAAATTAAGAGATGAAAGCTATTGGCTACTGCCCCTTTTATAGTCCCGATGTATGTGTTTTACGTCACTACGTTCAGAACGATCGGATTTTCCAACAACTTTGTGTGACCGTGCGTATGCAAGACAAGTTTGAGCCAACATCCGTTGGAAAAAATCCATGGATTTTGTTGTCGGAATGTCCGATCAATGTCCGACCGTGTGTACAGGGCATGATTCTCAGCTTCCAGCTGAGGCTGTGGTGGGGGAAGGTGACAGTTCTGGTGATGATCCCAGATTGGCCGAAGGGGCCTTGGTACCCTTTGCTCATCCTTATAAGTGTCAAGGATTGACTCCCTCTGTAAGATCAAATCTTCTCCAAAGTCCCATTCATCCAGCATCCGACAGGCTCAGGCTGATGGCCTGGGTCTAGAGAGGCATAGGCTAATGGATTTTGAATGCTCTGTGAAGATTGTAAATACTCTTACGAAAACAAGAAAGGACAGCGCTAACCGTGCCTATAGTATAATATGGCATAAATTCCCAGTATTATTGCTGATCAAGATTTTACGATGGACTCTTCAGAAGTCTGTTCTGAAACGCCTGCAGTCGTGGCTTGATTTAGGTCTATGCATAAGTATGTTATAGGCACACATTTCGGCTATCTCTGCCTTCACCGGCATACAGTGGGCATCCAACACTTAATTATACTTGTGACAGACCTAGCCGGGAGAGAGACTTTTGGAGGGGACTGAATGCTAGCCTCTTGCCGATCGATCGTGGACCCTGGCATTTTGGGGAACGGTGCTCTTTGTGAGCTGTATGCCTGGGGACCCTTGAGGTGGTATTACTGTGGATTCGGGTCCTGGTCCCCCAGGACACACAGACTCTGGGGACCCTGGATTTGCCATATTAGAATAGTGACTGATTCATACCGTTGGGACTCCTACTGTTAAATGCTAATGTCATCAATTCCAGCTACCTGTCTGTTGTCTGCTAAAATGTGTATTGTAAATAAGTCTCTAGTATGGGATCTAAGAGTCATTAGATGCCCATTGTTGTTTGTGTTTAATTAACTCTGCTATTGTGATAATGTTGATTGGATTTTCTGAACTACAAGACGGCCAGGCTGGCCTAAAGGTCATATCTGAGTAATCTAGGCTGTCTAAAGGGATTAGTTAATTAGCTCATGTTAATTAGGTTAATTAGGTTACAGCTGTATTGTTAGAGTAATATGAGCAGCTCCTCTTTTAGTATATAAAAGAGCCTGTATGTTGCAATAAAAGAGATTCCTGGTTGAACTTACATACAGCCTGCCTGGTGTTTGTCCTGAGCTATCACAACTGGGTTAGAATGGCACATAGCTGTAGTTCTAATCCCGGAGCATTGGATGAGCGAGCAATCAGATGGTGCGATCTGCAATCTGATTCTATAGCAGCAGAGGACTGTCGGGAGAGTGGAACAGAGCGAGCAAGGGGCTTGTTACAATACTGTTTTTCAAGATGCAATTTGGTTGAAACCTCGAATTGTTGTTTCCGAAATGTGATCTCCCATTGCTGTTGGACGTTATTGCATCAGGTGCCTTCAATCACCCTGTGGTACTTCTCACTGAAAACTGCTTTACTGGTGGCAATAACATCAGCCAGAAGAGTCGGCATTGGTGGCCTTTGGGTTTAAAGAACCCATACTCGAGTACTTCCAGACAGGGTGGTACTCATGCCAATGCTCAAATTTTGTGCCTGAACTGACCTTCAGAGTCCATATCACATAAGAGGTTGTCCTCCTACGTTCCTTTTGGGGAGTACTCAAGAAATTAGCCCATTGGATGTGGGCCAAGCTTTAAAATGTTTAATCAAGGCGACTTCTGCCATCAGGAAGCGTCCCCAGTGTTCCAAGTCTTCTTTAACTGAGTGGTTGATGCATACATGGCCTCAGTCCCTCTTATGGCTGCTGATGTCCCCATGGGTGATCCTATTGGTGCATAGTCTGTCCTTTTTTTTTTTTTACACTTATCTAATGAGCTCAGGTATGCATCAGCCATGTAGTTAAAGATGGCTTGGAACACTGGGTAAGCTGATGTGAACAGTTTCTGGTCTGACAGCCTTATCTCATACAGGAGTAGGGATGAGCTTCGTGTTCGAGTCGAACCCATGTTCGACTCGAACATCGGCTGTTCGATCGTTCGCCGAATTGCGAACGTTATGGGCCGTTCGCGCTAAATTCGTGTGGCGCATCACGGCCCATAATTCACTGCGGCATCGCAGTGCATTGCTGGCTGATGATTGGCCAAGCATGCACTATGACCCGCATGCTTGGCCAATCACAGCGCTGTCAGTAGAGAGAGCTGTAATTGGCCAAAGCCAGGGTGGCTTTGGCCAATTATGGCTCAGGGGATTTAGTACACACCCCACACTATATAAGGCCGCCTGCACGGCGGCCCTGTGTAGTGTGTGTTCCGGTGTGCTGAGAGATAGAGAGAGAGAGAGACAGTGTCATTTGATTTGAGTTAGATAGATTAGGCAGAACAGTCAGTCAGTTAGCTGCACTTACAGTGTATTGTGTATATATATGCATCCCAGGTGTTGCATATATATATATACACTGTATTCAGTTTAGCTAGATCCGTTCCTGTTATCTTCTATCTAGACTATTTACATTTAATGCAGTGCGTCCTGCTCACAGTGTTCAGCTAGATCCGTTCCTGCTATTTACATTTAGTGCAGTGCGTCCTGCTCACAGTGTTCAGCTAGATCCGTTCCTGTTATCTTCTAGACTATTTACATTTAGTGCAGTGCGTCCTGCTCACAGTGTTCAGCTAGATCCGTTCCTGCAATTTACATTTAGTGCAGTGCGTCCTGCTCACAGTGTTCAGCTAGATCCGTTCCTGCTATTTACATTTAGTGCAGTGCGTCCTGCTCACAGTGTTCAGCTAGATCCGTTCCTGCTATTTACATTTAGTGCAGTGCGTCCTGCTCACAGTGTTCAGCTAGATCCGTTCCTGCTATTTACATTTAGTGCAGTGCGTCCTGCTCACAGTGTTCAGCTAGATCCGTTCCTGTTATCTTCTAGACTATTTACATTTAGTGCAGTGCGTCCTGCTCACAGTGTTCAGCTAGATCCGTTCCTGCAATTTACATTTAGTGCAGTGCGTCCTGCTCACAGTGTTCAGCTAGATCCGTTCCTGCTATTTACATTTAGTGCAGTGCGTCCTGCTCACAGTGTTCAGCTAGATCCGTTCCTGCTATTTACATTTAGTGCAGTGCGTCCTGCTCACAGTGTTCAGCTAGATCCGTTCCTGCTATTTACATTTAGTGCAGTGCGTCCTGCTCACAGTGTTCAGCTAGATCCGTTCCTGCTATTTACATTTAGTGCAGTGCGTCCTGCGCACAGTGTTCAGCTAGAGCCGTTCCTGCTATTTACATTTAGTGCAGTGCGTCCTGCTCACAGTGTTCAGCTAGATCCGTTCCTGTTATCTTCTAGACTATTTACATTTAGTGCAGTGCGTCCTGCTCACAGTGTTCAGCTAGATCCGTTCCTGTTATCTTCTAGACTATTTACATTTAGTGCAGTGCGTCCTGCTCACAGTGTTCAGCTAGATCCGTTCCTGCTATTTACATTTAGTGCAGTGCGTCCTGCTCACAGTGTTCAGCTAGATCCGTTCCTGTTAAATTCCTACTGACCGGCAGGCTTGTCTGGTTACAGTATATAAAGCTACCTGAAGAAAATTACAGGTGTTCTATTTGATCCTATTAGTACCACGGTCAGGCAGCTAGACTATTTACATTTAGTACAGTGCGTCCTGCTCACAGTGTTCAGCTAGATCCGTTCCTGTTATCTTCCTACTGACAGGCAGGCTTGTCTGGTTACAGTATATAAAGCTACCTGAAGAAAATTACAGGTGTTCTATTTGATCCTATTAGTACCACGGTCAGGCAGCTAGACTATTTACATTTAGTACAGTGCGTCCTGCTCACAGTGTACAGCTAGATCCGTTCCTGTTATCTTCCTACTGACAGGCAGGCTTGTCTGGTTACAGTATATAAAGCTACCTGAAGAAAATTACAGGTGTTCTATTTGATCCTATTAGTACCACGGTCAGGCAGCTAGACTATTTACATTTAGTACAGTGCGTCCTGCTCACAGTGTACAGCTAGATCCGTTCCTGTTATCTTCCTACTGACAGGCAGGCTTGTCTGGTTACAGTATATAAAGCTACCTGAAGAAAATTACAGGTGTTCTATTTGATCCTATTAGTACCACGGTCAGGCAGCTAGACTATTTACATTTAGTACAGTGCGTCCTGCTCACAGTGTACAGCTAGATCCGTTCCTGTTATCTTCCTACTGACAGGCAGGCTTGTCTGGTTACAGTATATAAAGCTACCTGAAGAAAATTACAGGTGTTCTATTTGATCCTATTAGTACCACGGTCAGGCAGCTAGACTATTTACATTTAGTACAGTGCGTCCTGCTCACAGTGTTCAGCTAGATCCGTTCCTGTTATCTTCCTACTGACAGGCAGGCTTGTCTGGTTACAGTATATAAAGCTACTTGAAGAAAATTACAGGTGTTCTATCCCAGCTTAGTGCAGCTACAGGCCATTAGTATGTCTGGAAGGCCAAGAAGGAGAGGCAGACAGTCACAAGCCAATAAGAGAGGGCAAGCAGGCTCTGTGTCTAGTGCTGGTCGTGGAGACGGTGCATCCTCATCAGCACGTGGCCATGGGACACGCTTGGCCTTTTTTTCGGCAGCTGGCCATGTTGAGCCGCAACATGCGGAAGACTTGGTCGAGTGGATGACCAAGCCGTCCTCATCCTCCTCATCCTCTCTCACCCATGCCCAGGGTGCTTTCTGGCAAAGCAGCGGCCTCTTCCCTCAGCTCAATGTCATCAGTGACTCCTTCCCTAGCTCCACCATGTCCTCATGAGGATTCCCTCGAACTGTTTGACCACAGTGTTGGGTACATGCTCCAGGAGGATGCCCAGCGTTTGGAAGGCTCTGATGACGATACTGAGCTCGATGAAGGCAGTAACATGAGCGCGGACAGAGGGGGTGCCCAAGAAGGACAGCAATCTGGCAGTCATGCTCCCCCTGCTGCAGCATACTGCCAGGTTTGCTCCAGTGATGAGGAGGGAGGGGATGATGAGGTCACTGACTCAACGTGGGTGCCTGATAGGAGAGAGGAGGAGGAGGAGGAGGAGGAGGAGGAGGAGGAGGAGGCGGCAGCACATCACCAACGAGGCAGGATGCCCTCCAGGGGCCAGCCTAAGGGCAGCACATTGACTGCATCACACCCCAAAGCTCCACATGTGCAGGGCGCTGCAGTCTCTGCGCGTTATTCAAAAAGTTCTTTGGTGTGGGCCTTTTTTGAGACGAGTGCATCAGATCGCACCGCTGCTATTTGCAACATATGTCTCAAGCGTATCTCGCGTGGCCAAAATATCTCCCGCTTGGGTACCACATGCTTGACCAGACATATGTTGACCTGCCATGCAGTTCGTTGGCAAGCGTATCTAAAAGACCCACACCAAAGAACAAAGAGGATCTCTCCTTGCTCCTCATCAGCTGCGATTTCCAACCCCACTAGACCTTCAGTCCTCTCTGAGACCTGCAGTGAGAGGAATGAAGGTGTAGAATTAGGTGTGTCACAGCCAAGTACTTGTGGGCAATCTGCTTTTGGTACACCGACGTCAGATTGTACCAGGCAAATTTCCCTGCCCCAGCTGCTGCACCGCCGAAAGAAGTTTGCTCCCAGCCATCCACATGCCCAGCGGTTGAATGCTAGCTTGGCAAAATTGCTAGCACTTCAACTGCTGCCTTTTCAGTTGGTAGACTCTGCCCCCTTCCGTGAGTTTGTGGAATGTGCGGTTCCTCAGTGGCAGGTACCCAAACGCCACTTTTTCTCACGGAAGGCGATTCCGGCTCTCTACCGGCATGTGGAAGGCAATGTCCATGCCTCGCTGGACAGGGCGGTCAGCGGTAAGGTGCATATTACCGCTGACTCATGGTCCAGCAGGCATGGACAGGGACGTTACCTAAGTTTCACGGCGCATTGGGTGACTCTGCTGGCAGCTGGGAAGGATGCAGGACAAGGTGCAGTAGTGTTGGAGGTTGTTCCGCCACCACGCCTCCAAAATGCTGATTGTGACACACCTCTCTCCTCCACCCCCTCCTCTTCTTCTTCCTCCATGGCCTCTTCCTCGGAACCAGCGGTGCTCCGTAGGCGTTCAAGGGGCTACGCAAGTACGCAGGCCAAAAGATGCCATGCGGTGCTTGAGCTGGTGTGCTTGGGGGACAGGAGCCACACTGGGGCAGAGGTTCTGTCAGCTCTGCAGGGGCAGGTTCAGAGGTGGTTGACACCACGCCAACTTAAGGCAGGAATGGTGGTTTGCGACAATGGCACCAACCTCCTCTCTGCCCTCCGACAGGGACAAATGACCCATGTGCCCTGTTTGGCTCACGTCCTTAACTTGGTGGTGCAGCGGTTCTTGGGCAGGTACCCGGGCTTACAGGATGTCCTGAGGCAGGCCAGGAAAGTCTGTGTGCATTTCCGCCGGTCATATAATGCCAGTGCTCGGCTGACGGACCTCCAAAAGGAGTTTAACCTGCCCAAGAACCGCCTAATCTGTGACATGCCCACCAGGTGGAACTCAACGTTGGCCATGCTGCAGCGGCTGCACACGCAGCAGAGGGCCATCAATGAGTACCTGTGCGACTATGGCACCAGGACAGGGTCAGGGGAGCTTGGTTTTTTTTCCCCACGCCAGTGGGCCATGATCAGGGATGCATGCACTGTCCTGTCACCATTCGAGGAGGCCACGAGGATGGTGAGCAGTGACAGTGCATGCATCAGTGACACTGTCCCCCTTGTCCACCTGTTGGAGCACACGCTGCGTGGAATAATGGACAGGGCACTTGAGGCAGAACAGAGGCAGGAAGAGGAGGACTTCCTTAGCTCTCAAGGCCCCCTTTATCCAGACAGTGTTCCTGCGTGCCCGCCGATCACACAGGAAGAGGACGAGGAGGAAGAGGAGGAGGAGGAAGATTGTGTCAGTATGGAGGTGGAGCCTGGCACTCAGCATCAGCAGCAGTCTTTAAGGGATCAGTCCCAAGAAACACATGGACTTGTACGTGGCTGGGAGGAGGTGGCTGCGGACCATGTCGTTCTTAGTGACCCAGAGGACTCCGGACCGAATGCCTCAGCAAACCTACGCTGCATGGCCTCCCTGATCCTGCAAAGCCTGCGTAAGGATCCTCGTATTCGTGGTATCAAGGAGAAGGACCAATACTGGCTGGCAACCCTCCTTGATCCACGTTACAAGGGTAAGGTTGCGGACCTTATCTTGCCATCGCAGAGGGAGCAGAGGATGAAACATCTTCGGGAGGCCTTGCAGAAAGGTCTGTGCAACGCGTTCCCAGAGACTGGGAGGTTACAAACTCCTGTTTCTGGACAACGTGTTGCTGAGGCTTCGGTCAGTCAAAGAAGGAGCGGTGGAGAAGGTGGCCGTCTGACCGATGCGTTCAGACAATTTTTTGGTCCGCAGCCCCAAGGTATGATCGGTTCCAGCAACCATCGCCAGCGTCTGTTTTACATGGTGCAGGAATACCTAGGGGCAAGATCAGACTTGGACACCTTTCCCACCGAAAATCCTCTGGGTTACTGGGTCTTGAGGATGGATCACTGGCCAGAGCTTGCACAGTATGCAATTGAGCTACTGGCCTGTCCTGCATCCAGCGTTCTTTCGGAACGCACATTCAGTGCTGCTGGAGGCGTGGTAACCGATCACAGGGTGCGTCTGTCCACCGACTCGGTCGATCGGCTGACCTTCATAAAAATGAATGAGTCTTGGATCACCACCAGCTACCAAGCACCTGATGCTGATGTAACCGAATAATTTTTTTTGAAATCTCAGATCCCTTCAAAGACTGCCTATGCTGATGCTGAGTGACTATCCCTGAGTAATTATCCTCTTCCTCCTCAATCATCACGCTGATAGCTTGTAAGAACATTTTTGGTTCTGGGCGCCACCACCAGTGCCTAAGGCACAATTTTTCAGCCCCTGTTTAACAGGGGCGTGTAATTACAATTTTTGATGTAATACTTTGCAGCAGGGCTCGTTCCTGCATTCCAACTAGAGTGTCTGTGAGGGGTTGCAGTGTTGTGGCACCAGCACCAGTGCCTAGGGCCCAATTTTTCTGCCCCTGTCTAACAGGGGCGTGTAATTACAATTTTTGATGCAATACTTTGCAGCAGGGCTCGTTCCTGCGTTCCAACTAGAGTGTCTGTGAGGGGTTGCAGTGTTGTGGCACCAGCACCAGTGCCTAAGGCCCAATTTTTCTGCCCCTGTCTAACAGGGGCGTGTAATTACAATTTTTGAAGCAATAATTTGCAGCAGGGCTCGTTCCTGCATTCCAACTAGAGTGTCTGTGAGGGGTTGCAGTGTTGTGGCACCAGCACCAGTGCCTAAGGCCTAATTTTTCAGCTCCTGTTCAACAGGGGCATGTAATTACAATTCTTGATCTAATATTTCACAGCAGGGCCCTGTGAGGGCTTACAGTGTTGTGGCCACAGCAACACCTAAGGCCCAAATTTCTGCTGAGTATATAGGGCAGGACCCTACTTTCAAACATCTAACTTACAAACGACTCCTACTTGTAAACGGAAGGAGACAACAGGAAGTGAGATGAAATCTACCCCTAGGAAGGGAAATTCTCTCCTGTAAGAGTTAATATGGGAAAACAAGTTCTCCTTTCCACTGATGCTTTCCAATCCTTGTTCCACAAAAAAACCCAAATTTTCAAAAAACATTTTTCATTGGGACAAAAAAGTGAGGTGAAATCTTCTGAAGAGGAGGAAAGACAGCAAAACAAATGTCACAGGGGTGATAACCCTTCCCTATGTTTTCCAAAAAGCTTAGAAAAGATTTTTTGGCTGGAGCTAAACACGTTAAAAATGTTCAAAATTACAAACAGATTCTACTTAACAACAAACCTACAGTCCCTGTCTTGTTTGCACCGCCTGTATACTGCTGTTCAGAGTATATAGGGCCTGGTGGCCCCACACCTTTCCTTATTTTAATTTGGGTGCGGGGTTCCCCTTAATATCCATACAAGACCCAAAGGGACTGGTAATGGACTGGGGGGTACCCATGCCGTTTGTCTCACTGATTTTCATCCATATTGCCATGACCCGACATGACATTAAACCCGCAAGCAGTTTTAAATGAGATTTTTTCCTTTAAAAATGACATTTGGTGCAGATGACTGTTCTAAACATGGGAAACACGCGTCACTTTACAGGCATACTATAGACACCCCCCAGGTACGATATTTAAAGGAATATTTCACTTTTTTTTTTTTACTTTAAGCATCATTAAAATCACTGCTCCCGAAAAAACGGCCGTTTTTAAAAGTTTTTTTTGCATTGATACATGTCCCCTGGGGTAGGACCCGGGTCCCCAAACCCTTTTTAGGACAATACCATGCAAATTAGCCTTTAAAATGAGCACTTTTGATTTCGAACGTTCGAGTCCCATAGACGTCAATGGGGTTCTAACGTTCGTGCGAACTTTCGGTCCGTTCGCGGGTTCTGGTGCGAACCGAACCGGGGGGTGTTCGGCTCATCCCTATACAGGAGTGGGGTTTTGCCCTACCCCCCTCTCTTTTGCACTGTGTGAATACACATATATGGATGGGCTGGGTTCTCACTGGCATGAAGGGCAAAGTGTGCATAGTTTGTCTTATCATTATCTAGTGATCTTGAACACCCTGGTGGCGTTCTATGCAGTTTCCTTAAGTCTCCTGAGGAAGCCATTGTTTGGCGAAACACATAGAGCTAAAAATACTGCATATGCATTCAAGCCACATGGATATTCTGTGATGGGTTTATAATTAAATATTATGAGAGTAGTGTTTTTAACTATGTTTACTATAATAACATTTTGGATATTTTATCATACACATTTTTTTGGAGTTATGTTTTTGGCACCTATACTTTGCCCTCTTTATAAAAAAAATAGTCTTGAAATACACTTTATATTTTATTTTATTTCACAGAGTTATATAAACCCTATAAACAGCAATGCTACAGAAAATATTTTTTTTATTCAGTTAAATCAGTTTGAAGCTGCACTAAATGATACACTGACCGTGTGTGCCTCTGTAAAAGCATCCATTTCTCTTCTACTCCAGCTTCTCTAAGGAATATTTAAAATATTTCTGCCAGATTCTTAGATATAAATAGACAGAAGAGACTATGTTTGTTTACAACAATTTAAAGCCTTTTTTCCAGCAGAGTTAACAAGTCAAATGTTTCCCGAGTCCTTGGCGGTAATTAACGGAATCACAGGCAATCCAGGTCCCCGGGCCTCAAATGTTTCCCGCGGTGTGATACCTAATGGATCGGCAGAGCACACATAAAAACACAGGTCACTTGTCGAGGGAACTGAATGCCAAAACCGTACGTTCATTCATCTAGAAAGTTTCTACCTGAAACAGCCCTTCTGAATGTCAAAGAAAAAAGGAAGCCATCAGCCCCCTTCACCGAACACATTTCACAGGGCACCTGTCGTAGCACGCACGTCCTACTGAGTGACCTAGGAAACAGAAAGAGCTCTCAGCTCGTGATGAGTAAAATGATGTGTTCGTTTTCAGAATTTGTTCAGTTCTGACCCTTTCAGAGGTCGCTAAATAGAAGAATTTGAGTGAGGCTTCTCTCAAAGAACATTCATTGCATGTACTTGCCAACCGTGAGAAAAATGGCAATTATAAAACACTCAGTTTTGGTTTTGAAGATCTTTTTTTTTTTTTCATTCTCTATTCATTGGGTTTATACAAGACATAGAAAGTACAGCATCACATCATAAAAGTACAGTACGGTATTGTTAATGTACTCCATTAATACATAGAGTAAGAACAAAATGCTACAGTCGATAACCAGTACTATAGAAGGGATGGACTGCACCTAAATGAGGAGGGTGCAGATCTGCTGGGAATGAAGATGGCCAAAAAGTTAGAGGGGTTTTTAAACCAGACAATGGGGGGGAGGGTCCAGAGGTAGAGAGAGTCAGCGCGGAACATATTCCAGAGGGTAGTATTGGGGGCATTAGTGGTAGGTTGACCAAAGCACATAAACTCAAGGTAAGTATAGTAGCAAGTCCTAGTTGCAATCTCGGAACACCCAATAAGAGGATAATATGCGACCCGTCTAAACTAGGTGGCATGTTCACCAATGCAGGGAGCCTGGCGGACAAGATGGGTGAACTAAAGATACTGTTGTACGAGGAGGATTTGGATTTTGTGGGAATTTCAGAGACCTGGTTCAACAGCTCTCATGATTGGCTGGCAACCATTCAAGGGTATACCCTTTACCGCAAGGATAGAGAGGGTAAAAAATGGGGAGAGGTATGCCTATATATCAAGAATAATGTACAAGTGAATGTGAGAGATGACATCACTAGGGGAGCTAGGGAGGAGGTGGAATCCTTATGGGCAGAGCTCCAAAGGGATGAAGCTAAGGGGAAAATAATACTGGGAGTATGCTATAGGGTCCCCTAACCTGAGGGAGGAAGGGGAGACAGATCTCCTATCATAATTTGGATTAGCAGCAAGGATGGGAAGTGTTATCATAATGGGGGATTTTAATTATCCAGACATAGACTGGGCGGAGGGAACCGCACATTCATTTAAGGCTCGCCAGTTCCTTAATGTCTTGCAGGACAATT
The DNA here is from genome assembly GCF_042186555.1 of Aquarana catesbeiana. Taxonomy (NCBI): domain Eukaryota; kingdom Metazoa; phylum Chordata; class Amphibia; order Anura; family Ranidae; genus Aquarana; species Aquarana catesbeiana. The sequence continues at coordinate 405,295,159 of NC_133329.1, forward strand.
TTATGGGTCAGATGGTAGACGCACCAACTAGAAATAAAGCATTACTGGATCTACTGATTACTCATAATACAAACCTGATCACGGATGTGGAAATACGGGGCAATTTAGGTAACAGCGATCACTGAACAATTAGCTTCAGTATAAATCACACAAATAGGAAACATAAAGGGAATACAAAGACACTGAATTTCAAAAGAGCCAACTTCCCTAAACTACAAACCTTGCTAGAAGGCATAAATTGGGATAAAATCTTAGGAACAAAGAACACGGAGGAGAGATGGGTTTGCTTTAAGAGCATATTAAATAAGGGCATTAGCCAATGCATCCCATTGGGTAATAAATTTAAAAGAGCAAACAAAAGTCCTGAATGGCTTAACTCCAATGTAAAAATGCATATAAAAGCAAAGAAGAAGGCCTTCAAAAAATACTGGGTTGAGGGATCATCATCAGCATTCAGACTTTATAAAGAATGCAATAAGAAATGTAAGGGTGCAATAAGGACGGCTAAGATAGAACATAAAAGACACATAGCGGAGGAGAGCAAAAAAATACCAAGGAATTCTTTAAGTATGTAAACAGTAAAAAAGGAGGACAGACCATATTGGCCCCATAAAGAATGAGGAAGGACACCTGGTTACAAAGGATGGGGAGATGGCGAAGGTATTGAATTTATTCTTCTCCTCAGTCTTCAGGAGGGAATCGAGGGGCTTCGGTAACCAAAACTGCAGAGTTTATCCTCATGACACATCACAGGAAGCACCTCCATGGTTAACAGAGGACAACATTAAAATTAGACTTGGGAAACTTAACATTAATAAATCCCTGGGACCAGATGGCTTGCACCCGAGGATACTTAGGGAACTCAGTCAAGTAATTGCCAGACCATTGTTCCTAAGTTTTACTGACTGTCTACTGACTGGAATGGTACCCGCTGATTGGAGAAAAGCCAATGTAGCACCAATATTTAAAAAGGGCCCGAAATACATTCCTGAGCATTAAACCAGTTAGCCTAACATCAATAGTATGTAAACTCTTGGAGGGGATGATAAGGGACTATATACAAGATTTTAGTAATGAGTACGGTATCGTTAGCAGTAATCAGCATGGATTCATGAAGAATCGTTCTTGCCATCTAGGTAAAGGAAGGCCTGTAGATGTGGTATATCTGGATTTTGCAAAAGCATTTGACACAGTTCCCCATAAACGTTTACTGTACAAAATAAGAGTACATGGATTGAAAACTGGCTACAAGGGCGAGTTCAGAGGGTGGTGATAAATGGGGAGTACTCGGATTGGTCAGGGGTGGGTAGTGGGGTCCCCCAGGGTTCTGTGCTGGGACCAATCCTGTTTAATTTGTTCATAAACGACCTGGTGGATGGGGTAACAGTTCAATCTCTGTATTTGCAGACGATACTAAGCTAAGCAGGGCAATAACTTCTCCACAGGACGTGAAAACCTTGCAAGAAGATCTGAACAAATGAATGGGGTGGGCAACTACAAGGCAAATGAGGTTCAATGTAGAAAAATGTAAAATAATGCACTTGGGTGGCAAAAATATGAATGCAATCTATAGACTGGGGGGAGAACTTCAGGGGGAATCTAGGATGAAAAAGGACCTGGGGGTCCTAGTAGATGATAGGCTCAGCAATGGCATGCAATGCCAAGCTGCTGCTAACAAAGCAAACAGAATATTGGCATGCATTAAAAAGGGGATTAATTCCAGAGATAAAACGATAATTGTCCCGCTCTACAAGACTCTGGTCCGGCCACACCTGGAGTTTGCTGTCCAGTTCTGGGCACCAGTCCTCAGGAAGGATGTACTGGAAATGGAGCGAGTACAAAGAAGGGCAACAAAGCTAATAAAAGGTCTGGAGAATATTAGTTATGAGGAAAGGTTGCGAGCACTGAACCTATTCTTTCTGGAGAAGAATCGCTTGAGAGGGGATATGATTTCAATATACAAATACCATACTGGTGAGGTGATCCCACAATAGGGATAAAACTTTTTCGCAGAAGGGAGTTTAACAAGACTCGTGGCCACTCATTAAAATTAGAAGAAAAGAGGTTTAATCTTAAACTACGTAGAGGGTTCTTTACTGTAAGAGTGGCAAGGATGTGGAATTCCCTTCCACATGTGGTGGTCTCAGCGGGGGCATCGATAGTTTCAAGAACGACCGCAACATACAGGGGTATACAATGTAATACTGACATATAATCACACAGATAGGTTGGACTTGATGGACTTGTGTCTTTTTTCAACCTCACCTACTATGTAACTATGTAACATTACATGGAATCAAACAGTAATCTAATTCACTGTAGAGCAGGGGTCTCAAAACTTTCTAAACAAAGGGTCAGTTTACTGTCCTTCAGACTGTCCTTCAGACTTAAAGGGGGCACAACTGTGGACAGTGGGAGTAGAAATTGGCCTAAGTGGGAGCAAACAATGCCCCATCAGTGGTGTCAGTGTGAGAAATAGAGCCCCATCATTGGTGCCAGTGGGAGGAATAGTGCTCCATCGTTGGTCTCATTGGTAATCATTGTGCCCCCTTGTTGGGGTCAGTGGGAGGATTTAATCTTCTTTCTTGGCGACAGTGGATGGAATAGTGCCCCAAGGGCTGGATAAACAAAACCAAAGTGCTGCATCTGGACCTAGGACTACAATTTGAAGACAACTGCTGTAGAGGTATAGAGTAAACTCTTCGATACATACTGTCTGCACATGAAGAAGGTAACTGAGGCATAAAGGCAAACTAAAATAGCATAAACCAGAAATGGAGAGGGGGAAAGGGACAACATAGGGGAGAGGAAGTTCTAAAAGTCACACATAACAGCAAAACCCAATAAGGAGGTGTATGACCTCAGCCCCGGGCTCCAACCAGGCCATACATCTGCTTACAGGGTTTTGCTGTGATGTGCGACATTTTTGACTTCCTTTCCCTACTAGATGTTTTGAGTTGGGATGAGCTCTGTCCTTGCACTCCTAGCAGTTTTTCATGCAAGATGACCTGGTGGAGCCTTAAAGAGGAAGTAAACTTCCTCTGCAAATTTTACCTATAGGTATGCCTATAATAAGGCTTATCTATAGGTATTGAAAATATATTCTAAACCTGTACAGTTTAGGAGACATTTCCAGTGCATTTTCGGTTCATCGGCGGAGCGAGAGAAGAAGATGAATGGACTTCGTGGGACATTTTAATTTTTTTATTTTTTAATAAAGGACTTGTCTCAAGCCGTGTCTTGTCATTTGTACCATTTTGACACTTTTTTTGTGAAATGGTAGGAGTACATTTGTACCCCGTTACCATTTCACACAGGGGGGAGGCCGGGATCTGAGAGTCCCCTTGTTTAAGGGGGCTTCCATATTCTGATAAGCCCCCCGCCCGCAGACCCCCACAACCACCGGGCAAGGGTTTTGGGAATGAGGCCCTTGTCCCCATCAACATGGCTACCCCAAAGAACCCTCCCCATGTTGAGGGCATGTGGCCTGGTACAGTTCAGGAGGGGGGGCACTCTCTCGCCCCCCTCTTTTTTCCTGAGGCCTGCCAGGTTGCATGCTCGGATAAGGGTCTGTTATGGATTTTTGGAGGGACCCCCACGCCATTTTTTTAAAAATTTTGGCACGGGGTTCCCCTTAAAATCCATACCAGACCTGAAGGGTCTGGTATGGATTTTGAGGGGGAACCCCCACGTCATTTTCTTTTTAAATTTTGGCGTGGGGTTCCCCTTAATAACCATACCAGACCTGCAGGGCCTGGTATGGAATTTGGGGGGAACCCCCATGCAATTTTTTTTTTTTAATATTGGTTCGGTGTTCCCCTTAATATTCATACCAGACCCAAAGGGCCTGGTAATGGACTGGGGGAATCCAATGCCGTTTTTTTCAATGACTTTTATGTGTATTGCCGGGACCGACAATTCATAGCCGCGAGTAGTTTTGAATGACTTTTTTTCCTTTAGAAATGTCATTTTGTGCAGGGACTGTTCTAAAGATGGGAAAAAATGCGCCACTTTACAGGCATACTATAGACAACCCCCAGGTACGAAATTTGAAGGAATATTTCACTTTTATTGTTTCGCTTTAAGCATTATTAAAATCACTGCTCCCGAAAAAACAGACGTTTTTAAAACTTTTTTTTGCATTGATCCATGTCCCCTGGGGCAGGACCCGGGTCCCCAAATACTTTTTATGACAATAACTTGCATATAAGCCTTTAAAATGAACGCTTTTGATTTTTCATGTTAATGTCCCAAAGACTTTAATGGTGTTCCGGCGGCTTTCGAATTTGCCCCGAACACCGCATATTGTTCGGTGTTCTGCAGAACACCCGAGCTTATGCTCGGGCCGAACCGTTTGCCCACTCCTACCCACAAACCCGGAAGAAGCTCGGGGAAAGATGTCGGCCATCACAGCGGTGTGCGGGGACCGCTACAACAGCTTCGTTTTAAGGTAAGTTTTTCATAATGAGCTAGTATGCGATGCAATTTTGTTTGGGTACAGTTGCATGACTGAGTAATTGGCATTCAAAATACAAGAGTGCTGAAAGCTGAAAATTGGTCTCGGCAGGAATGGTGTATAAAAACCATAAGGAGAATCTGTGAGTGATGCAACAGGAAGAAAGTGGGGTCATGTGGGATCTGATAGTCAGTGAATGTTTTGGGTGATTTCCCTGAATTAACTCTAATACCGCGTACACACGAGCGGACTTTGCGACCGGACTGGTCCGACGGACCGAATCTGGCGGACAATCCGACCGTGTGTGGGCTTCAACGGACCTTCAGCTGACTTTTTCTGTCGAAAGTCTGACGGACTTTAGATTTGGAACATGCTTCAAATCTTTACGTCGTAACTCCGTCGGACCCAGTTCCTTTCGAGAAATCCGCTCCTCTGTATGCTAGTCCAACGGACAAAAACCGATGCAAGGGCAGCTATTGACTACTGGCTATCAACTTCCTTATTTTAGTCCGGTCGTACGTCATCACGTACAAATCCGTCGGACTTTGGTGTGATCGTGTGTAGGCAAGTCCGTTGGTTCAAAAGTCAGTCGGAAGTCCGTCGAAAGTCCGTCGGACCAGTCCGGTCGAAAAGTCCGCTCGTGTGTACGCGGCATAACAGGGTCTAATTATCGACAAGACCAAAAGATGTGGCGTATCGAGCCTGAGTCTCCAAGGCATCTTGCAACAGAGGTTGGAGGAGTCAGGAAAGACCTTGTGGAGAACCATAGGAGCTTTGTACCATCTCGATTTTATAGCTACCGTATTTATCGGCGTATAACACGCACTTTTTTCCCCTTAAAATCAGGGGAAAGTCGTGGGTGCGTGTTATACGCCGATCCCCGCTATTGCTATGTGAATGTCGGCGATCGCCGCCGACATTTACATAGCGAGTAGTTTCAAATATGGCGCCGCGGACTTCGGAAGGACTCGGCGGTGCTGAACGAGCGCCGCCGAAATCACAGAGCCGAGATACACATAGTCGGGTGTATTCAGCTCTTTCCGGCGCCGCTCACTGTCACGCCCAGTCCCGCCATTGGACCTGTGTTATGTCCATCATAGGGCGGGACTGGGCGGGACTGTGAGCGGCGCCGGAAAGAGCCGAGAACCCTCGGCTATGTGTATCTCGGCGGCGTTCGTTCACTTCCGCCGGCGCCGAGTCTCTCCGAACTCCGCGGCGCCATATTTAAAACTACTTCTATGTGTATGGCGGCGGCGGCGGCAGGAGGCATGGACACTAGGCTGCACTGGGGACAAGGCAGCAGGGACAAGGCTGCACTGGGGACAAGGCTGCATTGATAAGGCTGCACTGGGGGCAAGGCTGCATTGATAAGGCTGCACTGGGGACAAGGCTGCATTGATAAGGCTGCACTGGGGACAAGGCTGCATTAATAAGGCTGCACTGGGGACAAGGCTGCATTAATAAGGCTGCACTGGGGACAAGGCTGCACTGACAAGGCTGCACTGGGGACAAGGCTGCATTGACAAGGCTGCACTGGGGCAAAGCTGCACTGACAAGGCTGCACTGACACTGAAAAGGCTGCAGATGAACACTGATGAGGCTGCATTGATGGGCATTTTAATGTAAGTTTCTTTTCCTTAAACTTCCCTCCTAAAAGTTTTTTTCCTTAAAATTCTCTCCTAAACTTGGGGTGCGTGTTATACGCCGATAAATACGGTAGTTTTTTTTTTTTTTTTTTTTGTAGTTTAGTGCCATAGAGGATTTAAGATAGAAGAAGGTAATCCCGCACACTTGTTTACACATGACAGATAGCTGGAGATCACATTCCATTTCTCCAATAAAAGAGAGCTTAAAAGGTTCCCTGGGATAGGGAAAAATTGCACAAATGTGTGAAAGAAGGTGTCTAGGTGGGCAATTCCCATCACATACCAATTCAAATGGTGATTGAGATCTCACAAATGAAGAGGGGTGGGGGGGGGGGGGGTGAGGACAGGAAATGTTTGAGCTATATTGCTTCCTATGGGGTCAAATGAAAAGAGCCTGAAGCCGCTGTCAAGGTCGGAAATGAAGGCCAAAGGTCAGCACTGATAAAATGAAAGGCTTGGTATCACTGAGGGCATAAGCAATGCTTGAAACGGTCCCTGCAAAATTCCAAGCAGAAAAGCAAGATTCCCCAGGCCCGGGGAGAGGAAAAAAAAAAAAAGGAATATATGAAATTTATTGAGTCAACGAACAAGTCTGTAACAAAAGGCCAATTTTTGGAGTTTTTAGTGTGGTCAGGGTGGATTTGCAGAATTTTTAAATTAAGAAGCAGAACTTCGGGTAGATATAAAAGACACAAATTGATGCAGGATTAATTTGAGACTTTTCAAACCATGTATATAAAGGGACATATTAAAATAAAATAAAATAAAAAAAATCTTAATTTCTTCTTACAAAAGATATTCTTCATTTCATAGCCAGAAAAGACCACCTTGGATTGAATCACTTAAAAGAGAAAAGAAAAGGCCACATGTTGAAAGAACCTTTCAAGATCATTATAGTCCATATTAAACATGCATATAAAATATTGTATCAAAGTTCTCTTTTATATCTTTTTTTTTTTTTTTTCACAAGGCTGTCCCCAGACAATCACAAATAGGTGAGTATAATATGAAAATCTTTCCTTTCAGGATTCTCAAGGGAATATTGTAACATTCCCAGTTCTGATATCAAGAAGCGACTGTACAAGGAAGGTGCATAATTATTAAATCCAATACTGCATTTTTCCAGCAAGCTAAAGATCAATCTTCACCCCCTTTTGTGCAATACTAATTATATATCACTGTGATCTATAATACAACATAGGTGAAGTTGGGAGTTTGATACGAGCAATTATTAGTTTCAAAAGTCTCACAAAGAGTGATGTCGGAATAAATGTCCCAGATATATCTTCACAGGATTGTAATAGTAATGAAAATATCTGGCAGAGGGTTCACCCACAGGCTGGCAGATGTAGGAAGTGGCGATATACATACACCATCAGAAGTAAGCCACATGTAAAAATCAGGTCTGAACCTGCGATCTCTGACCATGTCTCTTCTTGCTGAGCCACCTGAGATGCTGGACAACTCACTGTCTGATCCATTGGATAATCTTGTCTTGTGTCTTGTTTCGTCTTGTTTCTGCATATACTTGAACCATTTGCTTCTCCCGTGATTCAAGCCATGCTATTGCACTTCCTGTTTGCCAGATCATTGTGCTCTCTCCAGCCAATATCTCCCTCCTTGTCACTTCTGCTGCTGTATGTATCTCCATTACGACTCAATGCCGACTTTTGGCTTTTTCCTCGACTATGTTTTTTCTTAATTCCAACCTGTGACCACTTGTTACTGACCTTTGGCTTGTTTACTGACTACGCTTTTGCTTGATCCCCACCTGCTATAGCTGCTACAGGACCCCAGTTTGCTCACCACATGGTGGGGCGATCCCGAGGACCGCAACCTGGTACTAATATGCAGCAAAACACATCTCCACCATCAAGAGCTCTGGTGAACACTAGTTAATGCCTAAACTCCGCACCTGGGGTGAACCCATTTCATCCACCAGGGTAACCCGCTTCTGCACTTATCCAGCTGGTTGGTGGGAACCAGTGTCGGCTGGTGCTCAACATTTTTTTTTTTTTGGGGGGGGGGCGCAAACAAACTGAAAAATTCTGAAAAATACTGAAAGAAACCCATCAATTGCAGCCTCACTGTGCCCATCAAATGCAGCCACTGTGCCATCAATTGCAGCCACTGTGACCATCAAATGCAGCCACTGTATCATCAATAGCAGCCACTGTGCCATCAATAGCAGCCACTGTGCCCATCAAATGCAGCCACTGTGCCCCTTTAAATGTAGACACTGTGCCCATCAAATGCAGACAATGTGCCATCATTTGCAGCCACTGTGCCAATCAAGTGCAGCCACTGTGCCCATCAAACGCCACCACTGTGCCATCAAAAGCTGCCTCTGTGCCCATCAAATGCTGCCACTGTGTCCATCAAATGCTGCCACTGGGCCATCAAATGCCACCACTGTGCCCATCAATTGCAGCCACTGTGCTCATCAAATGCAGCCACTGTGCCATCAATAGCAGCCTCTGTGCCAATCAAATGCTGCCACTGTGCCATTAAATGCAGCCACACTGCCATCAATTGCAGCCACTGTGCCCATCAAATGTAACCACTGTGCCATCAATTGCAGAAACCGTGCCCATCAAATGCAGCCACTGTGCCCTTTTAAATGTAGACACTGTGGCCATCAAATGCAGCCAATCTGACATCAACTGCAGCCACTGTGCCTATCAAATGCAACCAATGTGCCCATCAAACGCCGCCACTGTGACCCCCCCTGCCCGCTCGCCATCTGACCAGCACCCTATCCCAGTGGCGGGTCAGGCCATCAAAAGCTGCCTCTGTGCCCATCAAATGCTGCCACTGTGCCATCAAATGCTGCCACTGTGCCATCAAATGCCGCCACTGTGACCATCAATTGCAGCCACTGTGCCATCAAATGCCACCACTGTGCCCATCAAATGCAGCCTCTGTGCCCCATCAAATGCTGCCACTGTGCCCATCAAATTCTGCCACTGTGCCATCAAATGCAGCCACTGTGCCATCAAATGCCGCCACTGTGCCATCAAATGTTGCCACTGTGCCCATCAAATGCTGCCACTGTGCCAACAAATGCTGCCACTCTGCCCATCAAATGCCGCCACTGTGCCATCAAATGCTGCCACTGTGCCCATCAAATGCCACCACTGTGCCCCATAAAATGCTGCCACTGTACCCATCAATAGTTGCTACTTGACCCCCCACCCGCTCGCCATCTAACCAGCATTTACAACAAAATCCGTTGTTGGAAATTCCGATCATGTGTACACAATTCCGATGCACAAAGTTCCACGCATGCTCGGAATCAAGCAGAAGAGCCGCACTGGCTATTGAACTTCATTTTTCTCGGCTTGTTGTACATGTTGTACGTCACCGCGTTCTTGACGTTCGCAAATTCCAACCAACTTTGTGTGACCTTGTGTATGCAAGACAAGTTTGAGCCGACATCCGTCGGAAAAAAATCCATGGATTTTGTTGGAATGTCCGATCGTGTGTTCGGGGCATTAGGGTCCAGTTGCAGGAACAGAACTTGTATTAAGTCAAAGTTCACAACAAGCCTGGCAACACTGACAGAATGCACAGCGATGTGTAGCAGTGCAGGTCTCGGATATGCCGACGGCGTTTGTCTTGAGGGCAAAAAGTGGCTGTCAGGACCGTGGCTCAAACCTGGGACCTCTTTGGTGTCTGGCATTGACTCATCCCACTTAGCTATCTGGGATGCTGGAGAGTGCCCTCTCTGATCTATTGGACAATCCTATCTGATCCATTGTATAACCCTGCCTTGTGTCTTGATTGCTGTTGAACCTTGAACTCCTTGCTCCTCCCATGAACTTCCTATATAAGCCTTGTCTCAGCACTTCCTCTTTGCCAGGTTATTGTGCCTTCTCAGCCAGTGCCTTGCTCTTGTCTTCCCTGCTGCTGTCTATATTTTGCTATTACTCGTTACTGACCTTTTGGCTTGTTTACTGACCACTCTGTTGTTTGAGCCTTATATGTTCACCCGGCAAACCTGAGGACCGCAACCTGGTACTAGTACGCAGCTAAGTCCATCTCCATCATCAGGAGCTCTGGTGAACATAAGGTTGCCACCTCATCCCTTTAAACCCGAACACATATTAATTACACATGTTCTGTGGCTGATTAAGGTGGTAATTAAACTCACTTGGTGCCTTATCTGTATTTAATTAGCCTCAGAACCTGTATAATTCAAAGGTGTTCGCGTTTAAAGGGATGAGGTGGCAGCTCTAGGTGAACACCAGTTAGTACTTAGACTCCACACCTCAGGTGAGCCCGTGTCATCTGCCAGGGTGACTGCCTGTGTACCTATCCTGCTGGTCGGTGGTAGTCCTGCAACTGCTATAGCAACTGGTCTTCAAGCCTGACTCCTGATCGTGACAGTGACCTGGCCAGTCTGTACCAATGGGGAGGTGTCTAGGAAGGACGGCTTGTCCCAATCCTTTCCCTACTCATCTGGAACTGTTCCCTGTGGCTAACCACTGTCCCTGTTAGAAGGGAGACCTGTCCCTACACTACCCATATGTGAAATGCATGCCAAGCCTGGTAGCCAGGACCTTAAATAGGCTCTCCCTGACCCAAGATGGCAGTCAGAATCAAATGGGATGGCAGCATCCAATTGGAGAGCTTCCCCAGTGACCCAGGAAACCATAGAGGAACTATATTTCTCTTGACTTCCCCTCCAACTGCAATGCCACTGCGATTGAGCGCCACCTGCAGTTGAGAATATAGACTGCACCTGCCTACAAGTTAAAATTAGCAATTACCTGCTCTTGAAAAAAAAAAAAGGTTAAAACTTTAGGTCTATATGTCCAGTAAAGACTGGAATTTGTGTTTAATAGGAAATGAGTGTGAAGTTATTGGAATATATTCCATAAGCACTTTGCATGATCTACCATATTTTCAAAAGCAGAAGATTGAGGGATGGCCAAAATGGAGGAACACATTTCGTTCTAATAGTCATAGGAACTCCAGTTCATCAGTTGTCTCACCCTTGCATTCCTAAATGTTTATTCAGAATTGCGTTCGTCAGTTCTTGCTCTGTTAACTGTTCTCTGCCTCCGTTCCCTGGATGACAAATTAAATGAAGCGTTTTATTAACGAGTCGGTACGCTTGATGAGTTTGAGAAAACTTTCTTTTATTGGTGATGTGAGTGCAATTAAGGACATGTTGCACCAGCTAATGACTTTAATACAAACAAATTGTGTGTAATTAAGTCAAATTTTTTCGTAGGCACATGGGGCCCGTGGAGCATTGCACGCATAGTTAGCTCCCCGAAAACCTTCAGCAAACGTTGACGTTGCAATAAAAGTCAGCACCGCGACAAATCAGCATCTTCGCCACTTACCAGGTGATTAAGAAGCGCTACATTGTGACCTACTGAGAGGATTATTCCTCTGTAGCAAAACATGAACTTCAAAAGAAACGAGGGACCAACTATTATTTGGGCTATTATTTACCGATAGTGGTCAGGGGAGTAATATTATGTTTGAGATACAATTATATCAACCCTCACAGGGATTATAAAGTAATATCTGCTGAAGAAAAAGAAGAATATGGAAAGTAGGAAGCAATATAGGAAATTCAATTCAGGCAGTTAGGAAGGTAGGATAATTTGACAGGGAAAATGGTAAAAATTCCCAGAGGTTTCTAAACCAGATAAGACAGGTGTCAGGAGAGAGAGGGGTTTTGAAAAATGAATAAGGCTTTGGAGTTTCCAGGATTTGAGCTACAAAAACCTATTGCAGCTAATTAATATTAATTAAATCAGATGAAAGGTGCTTACATTATTACATTGGTTTCTTCCTCAGCAAAATGTTGCTCCTACATAGAAACATGGAAAAGTGACAGCAGAAAAAAAGACCAAGTGGTCCATCGAATCTGCCCTTTTTGTTTAGTTTTTTTTCATACATGTTCTGCATTTTTTTGTTTTAGTTTTTTTTTGTTTTTTTGACCTTGATCATATTTCCCAGCATCTTATGGTATTTATGCCTATATTCCTCAGGCATCGAAAGGTTTTAATGGCTATCTTTTGTCCACCTTATACTAGATTTTGTGGGGAATATGGTCACAAATACCAATAGATCCCGGGGGAATATGGGCAAAGTACCATTAGAAACTTGGGGAATATAGGCACAAATACCATTAGAAATGTGGGATATATGAGCACAAATACCATTAGATGCCTGATATTAGGGATAGGGACTAGAACTGCCATTAAATACCTGGGGAATATGGGCACAAATACCATCAGATACCTAGGGAATAACAGCACAAATACCATTGGAAACATGGAATATATGAGCACAAATACCATTAAATGCCTGGGGAATATGGGCACAAATACTAATACATCCCTGGGGAATATGGGCACAAATACCAATAGATGCCAGGGACATATGGGGACAAATGCCATTAGATGCCAGGGGGATATGGGCACAAATACCCTCTAAATTCCTGGGGAATATGGGCACAAGTACCATTAGAAACGTGGAATATATGGGCAGAAATACCATTGGATTCCTAAAATTAGGGATAGAGACTAGAACTGCCATTGAATGCCTGTTGAATATGGGCACAAATACCATCAGATACCTGGAATATATGAGCACAAATACCATTAGATGCCTGTGGAATATTGGCACGAATACCATTAGATGAGGGGGGGGGGTATGGGCACAAATACCATTAGATGGGGGGATATGGGCACAAACAGCTTTAGAAACTTGGGATATGTGGGCGAAAACACCATTGGATGCCTGATATTAGGGATAGAGACTAGAACTGCCATTAAATGCCTGTTGAATATGGGCACAAATACCATTAGATGGGAGGGTGTGGTGTATGGGCACAAATACCATTAGAACCTTGGCATATATGGATGCAAACACCATTAGAAACATGGGATATATGGGCGCAAAATACGGTACTATTAGTCTTATGCCCTGTACACACGATAGGATTTTCCGATGGGAAATGTTTGATAGGAGCTTGTTGTCGGAAATTTCGACTGTGTGTAGGCTCCATCACACATTTTCCATAGGAATTTCCGACACACAAAGTTTGAGAGCAGGCTATAAAATTTTCCGACAACAAAATCCGTTGTCGGAAATTCCGATCGTGTGTACACAAATCCGACGCACAAAGTGCCACGCATGCTCAGAACAAATTAAGAAATGAAAGCTATTGGCTACGGCCCCATTTATAGTCCCGACGTACGTGTTTTACGTCACCGCGTTTAGAACGATCAGTTTTTCTGACAACTTTGTGTGACCGTGTGTATGCAAGACAAGTTTGAGCCAACATCCGTCGGAAAAAATCCATGGATTTTGTTGTCAGAATGTCCGATCGTGTGTACGAGGCATAAGACTATGGAGAGAGACTAGAACTGCCAGGAGAATATGGGCAGGAATAACATTAGATGCCTGGGGAATAAGGGCCCATGAGACAATGGGCATTTTGGGGGAAGACGACTGCAGAACATAGGGTGCCAGGAACAATAATATATATTTTTTGTTTATAAAAAAGGTTTGTTATAAAACATACTGAATTTTGTGTGGAATAACAGCACAAATACCATTGGAAACCTGGAATATATGAGCGCAAATATGATTAGATGCCTGGGGAATATGGGGACCAATACCATTAGATGCCTGTGTAATATGGGCATAAATACCATTGGAAACCTGGGATATATGGGCACAATTACCATTAGATGCCTAGGACTAAGGGCACAAGCGTGATTTGATGTCTAGGGAACATGGGCACAAATACCATTTGATATCTGGGTGATATGGGCACAAATCCCAATAAATGCCTGAAATTATGGGATGCAACTGCAATGGGATGACTGGGGAATAAAGGCACAAGTATCATTAGATGCCTGGATAATGTGAGCACAAATACCACTAGATGCCTTGGGAACATGAGTACAAATTTGGTTAAATACTTGAAGAATATGGACACCAATACTATTAGATGCCAGGGACTAGGGGCATGAATTCCATTAGATGTCTGGAGAATATAGGCATAAATTCCATTAGATGCCTGAAACTAAGCACACAAATGCAATTAGATGCTTGGGGAACATGGGCACAAATACTATTGGATGCCTAGAGAATATGGGCACAAATCTCACTAAAAAGGGCATTATTGGAGAACACCGCTGCAACACACTAGATGCCAATACAAATAATAAAGCTTTTTAGTTCATGCAAAATGCTTGTTACCCAACTTATACTGAATTGTGCGTGGAACATGCAGACAAATACTAATACATGCCTGGTAAATTTGGATGCAAATACCATTAGATGCCTGGCCAATTTGGACACAAATACCTTTAGATAGGTCGGACTAAGGAAGCTAATGCCATTAGATGTCTTGGGAATATGGCCACAACCACCATTGGATATCTGGGTAATATGAGCAAAAATACTATTGAATGCCTGGAGAGTATGGGTGCAAATGCTGTTAGATGTCTAGGGAATATTTCCATAAATATCATTGGATGTCTTGGGACTAAGGGCACAAATGTAAGTCGATGTCAGGGGAACAATGGCACTAATATCACTGGGTATTTCGGGAAAATGGGCACAAATACCATTGGATGCCTGGAGAATATGAGCACAAATACCACTATATATATATATATATATATATATATATATATATATTATTTATTTATGTATTTATTTATTATTTTTTATATTTACTTATTTATTTTTTATCTTTACAGTTGCATTTTATGGTTCTTTTGTATCATCACCATGGGAATTATTATTATGTTTCGCTTTTATACTTACACACACACACACACACACACACACACACATATATATATATATATATATATATATATATATATATATATATATATATATATATATATATATTTTTTTTTATATACTTACCTCCATTTTTTGCCCCCATTGTTACTCCCATTTTTACTATTGTTAATATTATTGTCTCCATGTTTACTACCATGCACTTTTCCCCATTCATATATATGTTTCCATGCCACTCACTATTATATTTTTTTCTCTGTGTATATTATGTTACCTTGTAGTTCCCCTCCCACCCACAGTTGGCACTGTGCTTTCTTTTGACAGACGCTGGGACCTGTTGTCCCACAGCACTGCCATATAAAAGCACATTGCCGACACCTCCCTATTAGGCTTATTGAAGGAGCAGTGGCTCAGAGCGCGTAGCCTACTCTCAACCTCCCTGCTAGCCCTCCTCCCTGGATGATCCCTCCCCTGGATACCGAACCCGGAAGCGGACGGACGACCTGTGACGTCATGCACGCTCCACGTGCGCTCCACGCCGGCCCCTAGTCTCTTCCTGATGGCCACAGAAGGAGCTCCCAGCTGGTAATCCACCTTCTGCAGCCCAGCATCCCTGCAGCATCACCACCACAGGATCAGAGGGGACACCGAGGACCACATACCTATACAGATGAGCCTTTTATATGTTTTTATCCTGTAAGTCTGTTTTTACCTGGTGTCATTAAACATCATTTGTTAATACTACACTCAGGTGGCGCTTCCTTCTCTACCCCTCGCACAAATACCATTGGATGTCCTTTGGGGAATATGGGCACAAATACCATTGGGTGACCTATGGGGAAAATGGGCACAATTACCAGGGATGTCCTATGGGGAATATGAGCACAAATACCGTTGGATGTCCTATGGGCAATATAGGCACAAATACAGTTGAATGTCCTATGGGGAATATGGGCACAAAGACCATTGGATGTCCTATGGGGAATATGGGCACAAAGACCATTGGATGTCCTATGGGGAATATGGGCACAAATACCATTGGATGTCCTATGGGGAACTTGGGCACAAATACCATTGGATGTCCTATAGGGAAAATGGGCACAAAGACCATTAGATGTCCTATAGCGAAAATGGGCACAAAGACCATTGGATGTCCTATGGGGAATATGGGCACAGATACCATTGGATGTCCTATAGGGAATATGGGCACAAAAAACATTGGCTGTCCTATGGGGAATATGGGCACAAATACCATTGGATGTCCTATGGGGAATATGGGCACAAATACCATTGGATGTCCTATAGGGAAAATGGGCACAAAGACCATTAGATGTCCTATGGGGAACATGGGCACAAATACCATTGGATGTCCTATAGCGAAAATGGGCACAAAGACCATTGGATGTCCTATAGGGAATATGGGCACAGATACCATTGGATGTCCTATAGGGAATATGGGCACAAATACCATTGGATGTCCTATGGGGAATATGGGCACAAATACCATTGGATGTCCTATGGGGAATATGGGCACAAATACCATTGGATGTCCCATGGGGAATATGGGCACAAAGAGCATTGGATGCCTGGTGAATACAGGCACAAAACCCATTCGATTCCAATGAGAAAATGGGCATAATAAGGAACGATAGCTGCAACACGCTACACAGTACATCATACAAGTATTTATTTTACAGAAACTGGAAGAAAACTTGTAAAACAGTAAACAATAACATTTAATGTCTTATTCCAGATTGCAAAACATTTACTTCTATAGCCATTGCACATCTTATATCCTTATCAGAATGTACTGGAAATTCTCAGCTCTTGCGGCACTCAGACTCGTCTCCGGCAGTAATGAGGTATTTGTAGCAGCTGCACAGATAAATCCTTTAAGGCCACATATAATCCAGTACAGCCAGTTCTGTGCTGAACATCACCGAGGCCATTCTGGATTTTATTACCACAATAACAGCCGTGCAGCATTGACATAGACACTGCAACGTGTTCAGATCAATACAGAGAGTCGGAATCTCACCTGGGCGCTGAGACTTTCACTCCAATTAAGATCTGCACCAGGTTGGATGTTACGTCTGGCAGTCCCGTGTACTAAGGATGACTCTGCGTTTCACATTTTTCAGGTGCTTTCTCCTTAATCAGATCCTTCTGCATTGCACAAATGTTAACCAATTTGTTTGGAAAAGACTTCCTACTGTACAACGGGCTGTGACAAAAAAAAATAAAAATAAAAAATCGATTGCATCATCGATTGCATCATGAAAGCTTCGTTATTTGCTTTGAATTATTTATTTATTTATAGTGAGGAGCTTTCCTTTTACCTACTAGTCTGGCTCGCAGATGAACGGTTGCTTGTCTGATTTTCTCTCCAGGACGGCACAATCTTTGTTCAGGCATCATCCAGGGTTAGCATCTACTTTATGGACTGAGATGACAGCCCTACTCCAAACCTACCACACAATGCTGCCTATTTGTAAGTAATTACCAAATTGTATACAATATATCAACTGTTAGGCCTCATACACAGGGACATTTTAAAAAATGGGCTGTAAAGCTAGTAACAACTCCTGGAAAAAAGCAGCGTTAAAAACGTGATTTGGCGTCAATGCGCGTTTAATGTTGTTTTTAAGCGTTAACGCTAAGGCGCGTTTTTTTTTTTTTAAATATCCCTCTGCTATTTTTCATTCCCAAATTACCCACAATGCCAAGGAAAATGAATAAACAATGTGACCAATCACATAATAAACATTTTTACAGCTTAAAAACGATGACGCTAATAAAAGTCGGTATAGCGCTAATGCGCGTTTTTGAGCTTTTTTCCGGCGTCAGCGTCAAAACAGCTCTAGCGCTGGTTCTTCAGAACGTGCTGGTCCTTGTTTTTTTTTTTTTTGGAGTTTAAAAACGACCATGCCTGTTACAGCTCAAAAACGCCATGGTGTGTATGAGCCCATTGAATAACATGGAGTGGCGTTCTTAACCGGTTCAATACAGGGCATTTCCCCCCCCCCCTTCCTTCCCAGGCCAATTTTTAGTTTTCAGCGCTGTCGCTCTTTAATTTTTTTACTAGTAATAGCGGCGATCGCAATTTTTTTTAGTGACTGCGACATTATGGTGGACACATCGGACACTTTTGACACGTTTTTGGGACCATTCACATTTATACAGCGATCAATGCTATAAAATTGCATTGATTACTGTGTAAATGTGACAGGCAGTGAAGGGGTTAACCACTAGGGGGCGGGGAGGGGTTAAATGTTTCCTAGGGAATGATTCTAACTGTAGGGGGCGGGGACGTACAAGGGGAGGAGACCGATCGGTGTTCCACTGTACTGGGAACACAGATCGGTCTCCTCTCAACTAACAGGACGTGGATCTGTGTGTTTACACACACAGATCCACGGTCCGGCCCGGTTAACGGGCAATCGCGGGTGCACACGCACCGGGTCCCGAGCAACGCGGCAACGCGGCGGGCGCGCGCGCACGCCCCCTAGGCGGCCGGGAAGCCCAGGCCGTCATGTGACGTCCACCCAGGATGGGAGATCCCATCTGTGGACGTCATATTACAATACGCGGGTAGGGAAGTGGTTAAGCAGCAAAAAAAGCTCAAAAAAGCTGCTGTGTGTATGAGGCCTTAAAATCACATCCATTTATAATAATGATGTATAAACGCCTAATAAAATAATTCAATATTTAATTTTATACACATATGTATTTATTCTTCATCTGTAACTAAGGCCCAATTCACACTTCACATAGCAAGAACTCGCGTTCTCGCTGGTAATTTGGGGGGGGGGGCAATTTCCACACTATTCAGTGTGTCGCGCATAGGGCAGCCCATTCATTCGAATGGGTTGTGCAGCCGTGGCCAAAAGTTTTGAGAATAACACGAATATTCATTTTGACAAAGTCTGCTGCCTCAGTTTTTCTGATCAGATGAATTGCAATTAATTGCAAAGTCCCTCTTTGCCATGAAAATTAACTTAATCCCATAAACATTTCCACTGCATTTGTGAAGAAGGCTTCAGGGCGCCCAAGAAAGTCCAGCAAGCGCCAGGACCGTCTTCTACAGTTGATTTAGCTGCGGGATCGGGGCACCACCAGTGCAGAGAGCGGAGAGGAGAAGACTTTTGGAGGATGGCCCAGTGTCGAGAAGGGCAGCAAAGAAGCCACTTCTCTCCAGGAAAAACATCAGGGACAGAATGATATTTTGCAAAAGATACAGGGATTGGACTGCTGAGGACTGGGGTAATGTCATTTTCTCTGATGAATCCCCTTCCCGATTGTTTGGGGCATCTGGAAAAAACCTTATCCGGAGAAGAAAAGGTGAGGGCTACCATCAGTCCTGTGTTATTCCAACAGTAAAGCATCCTGGGCGGCACAGTGGTGTAGTGGATAGCACTTTCACTTTCACATAGCAGTAAGAAGGGTTGTTGGTTCAAATCCCAACCACAACACTACCTGCCTGGAGTTTGCATGTTCTCCCTGTGACTGCATGGGTTTCCTCCAGGTTCTCCAGTTTCCTCCCACACTCCAAAGACATGCTGGTAGGTTAATTGGATCCTGTCTAAATTGCCCCTAGTATGTATGAATTTGAGTTAGGGACCTTTGAGGATAAGCTCCTTGAGGGTAGGGACTGATGTGAATGTACAATATATATGTAAAGCACTGCATAAATTGACAGCACTATATAAGTACCTGAAATAAATCCTAAGACCATTCATGTGTGAGGTTGCTCAGCCAAGGGCTCACTCACAATTTTTCCTAAGAACACAGCCATGAAAAAGAATGGTAAAAAAACATCCTCCGAGAGCAACTTCTCCCAACCATCCAAGATCAGTTTGGTGACGACTGAATTCCGCTCAAGCTTGGCTTGCATACACGCGGTCACAAAAAAGTTCTCCGAACTTTTGACTGTCAAGAACGCGGTGACGTTCAACACTACGACGAGCCGAGAAAATGAAGTTCAATGTTTCCGAACATGCGTCGAATTGTCATTCAATTGTCATTCAAATTGCGACAGCGCTGAAAACTGAAAATTTTGCTGGGCAGGAAGGGGCGAAAGTGACTGGTACTGCAGTGGTTAAAGATTCCTCGCCAGAATATTTTATCCTAAAGCGGAGTTCCAGCCTTTTAAAAAAAAAAAAAAAAAAAAAAAAGAACACCCCCGCGATGGTCGCATCTTGCATAAGAGATTCCTGGCATATTTATTACATTAACTCTTTTTCGCTAGATGGCTGTTGAAATTACTTACACTCACCTCCTAAGTAAGCGAGCTCCCATCTTCAGTGTGGCCATCTGAAGCCCACTCATAGCTCCTTCCGGGATACCGGATCTTCCGATCTCGTGCATGCAAATTGCGGACCCAGTGCGGCGGGCTTGTATTGCAGAGGCTGCTCATTGACTCCTGGGATTGATGACACGTATATCCCAGGAGCCATAGTGCAGTCAGGTATGATGTACTTCGCCAGAGGAAGTCCACCTGTGTACTGGCCAAAACAGGTAATAAGAGCTAAAAAAAAAACATTCCGATGATGTATGGCACTGTGAACAGCAACACGGGGGGTGGGGGGGTGAACTTCAGAAATCGGGTGGAACTCCGCTTTGAAGCAGAATTTCAGGAAGTCAGCAACTTTGCAAAAAGTGCAGGCAGTGAAGTAAATCCAATTAGGTGCATGTCACCTCCAGGAGTTATCTCTTTTACTCATATATGACAGATTTATGGCACTCCTGGAGGATCCATTCTGGCTGTGAGAGTAGACAGAGCAGCTATACCAGCCCCTCACCTCTCCTCTGCTGCCCATTCACAGAAGCCTTTGTATTTCGTGAGTAGGCTTCTGTGAATAGGCAGAAGGAGGGACGGGGTGGGCATAACAGTTCCAGTGACTCTGCTCTTGGAGAAACAGTGTGTAGCACGATAAACCTGTCAGGTGTGAATAATAGACCTGTGCAATGCCAAATTTTTATTTATTTTTTTCGTCTTTCGGATCATTTGTTATGATGGATATTCGTTATTTTGAATAAATTCTTAACTTGGGATAAATTCAGATTTGTTCCATTAGTTTAGATGCGGTATTCGTTATTTTGATCATTCGTAAAAAAATCGAAAGAACGGAAATCTGAAATTCAAAAGAACGAAAATCTGAAATTCGAAAATCCAAAAATTTGAAAGAACGGAAATCCGAAAATGCCGAATAATTCGTAACTTTGGATAAATTTGTATTTGTTACGTTCACTAACATCCAAACTTGAAAGGAAATTCCAAAACCTATAATTGAATGGTTTATAACTATTATTATAGTTTTTATTATTATTTATTATTAATACATAATATTAATATTATTAAAAATGATAATAATGGTTAATAAACATAATATTTTAATTATAAAAGAATCCAAATGTTTTTTGTTCTTTCAGATTTTCAAATTTTCGGAATTTCGTTCTAATTTTTGGATTTTCGTTCTTTCAGATTTTCTAATTTTCGGATTTCGGATTTTCGTTCTTTCGCATTTTCCAAATTTGGATTTTTGTTCTTTTAGAAAATTTGTTTTTGAAAAAATTTGTTAAACGATCTTTCCATAATTCAGATGTTTCCGAATGAACGGATATGCCAAATTTTGACGAAATACGAATTCGGAACGAAACAAATTGCACATGTCTAGTGAATAATAGAGACAAGTCTAGGAGGCGGCAGCCCTCTAGTTAGACATCATGACATGCCTGCAAGTTTTTTCAAAGTCGCTGACTTTGAATGAAACTTTAAGAAGGAGAATTTTTATCGCACTCATTCCACAGAATTATTCCATCATTCCACAGAATTATCTAATAATTTTTTTCGGTGAACAAACATCCCACTTCCGAAGGCCCAGTAAGTGAATAAACTCGGAAAGCCTACTTTAATCCGGCTGGAAAGAAGGCCCCATTCTAAGAACCTTATCTTGTTTATCACATCGCCGCGCCAGTAAATAACACACATCCAATCTACCGCAACAAAGCGCGTCGTCATTAAACTCTGAACCCTTTAAATACAGGTTGGATAATGTGACGATAGAGAGGCGGTAATTGCTTTCAGCTCGAGCCGGTTGTGTGGCTCTCTCTGTGGTGAGAAGAAGTTTTTGTTAATAGACTTCAGGGGCACCGTGTGTTAATTGAATATTGATGTCCGCTCCTTCATTATCTCCCCACCGGACCGAAATGCCATGACAGTTTGTTTGAGGAATAAGTAATGACGTTTTTAAACTCAGACCTTGGTGTCTGGTGGTCGCTGGCTGGTCCATGCCATCTGCGTCCCGTAAAACGACTGTCTCCACAAATCATGGCACTGGAGTGGAAGTCGTCTCGGCTGACCCCCTCCCGTGTGCCGGAATCTAAAAATAAAATTTAGCGGGTGTAGACTTCTTTATTTGTTGAAATTTACAATGTATCTAAACCTAAAGAAACCAAGAAGTATAACATATCACAGCTTATCACTGTATTTATTGGCGTATAACACGCCCTTTTTCACCCTGTGTGCGCGTTATATGACGATACTGCAATTTGGGCTGCCTAGGAGGGAACAGGGAGGAGGGGGGCGGGATGAGCGCCATCTGATTACATACAGTGAGAATCTCCTGTTTACTCAGCTGCCTCCGTAATAGGAAGTCCCGTCTCCTGGGACCACATTGGAACAGTGTTCTGTCTATCATAGAAGCCGGTCCAGGAGGCAGGGCTTTGTATTAAAGAGGCCACCGGGTAAACAGGAGATTCTCGCTGTATGTAATCAGACGGCGCTCGTCCCGTCCCCCCTCTCTGTCCCCTCCAAGGCAGTAGTAATCTGAGGTGAGGCTGCAGATGGGCATTGATCAGGCTGCATTCATGGCAATGGTGAGGCTGCTTTGATGGGCAATTGATCAGGCTGCAGATGGGCATTGATCAAGCTGCATTGATGGGCAATTGTGAGGCTGTAGATGGACATTGATCAAGCTGCATTGATGGGCAATTGTGAGGCTGTAGATGGGCATTGATAAAGCTGCATTGATGGGCAATTGTGAGGCTGCAGGTGGGCATTGATCAGACTACATTGATGGGCAATTGTGAGGCTGTAGATGGGCATTGATCAAGCTGCATTGATGGGCAATTGTGAGGCTGCAGATGGGCATTGATCAAGCTGCATTGATGGAAAATTGTGAGGCTGCAGATGGACATTGATCCAGCTGCATTGATGGGCAATTGTGAGGCTGTAGATGGGCATAGATCAGGCTGCATTGATGGGCAATGGTAAGGCTGCAGATGGGCAATGGTGATGCTGCAGATGGCATTGAACAGGCTGCAGATGGGCAATGGTGAGGCTGCAGATGGGCACTGACCCTTATTTTTTTACTTCAAAGTTCTTTATTTAAAATTTAATTTTTTTTCCTGAAACTTCCCTCCTAAATTTAAGGTACGTGTTATACGCCTGTGCGAGTTATATGCCGATAAATACGGTAATTATTACTACCACTACCAAAGAATGGAAGGATAAAGATCATCACCGCTGACCACCAATGAATAGAGTACCATTAGTACCACTGACCACCAATAGAGGGATTCATGTTACTACCCTGACCACCAATAAATGGAGGGGTTATTATTATTACTACCACTATCCACCAATAAAGAGGAGAAGGGATTAGCATTACTACCACTGACCACCACTTCCATACCAGTCCTTATATGCTTACCAACTGACGCGCTGCAGTATGGTGGCATGCAGAGCGAAGAATTGTGACGCATGAAAATGCAGATATGCTGCATTTTCAGACAGCCCACTCCACCGTGAATGCACGGTACTGTAGCTGCTAAAGTACTGTAACTGCTGACTTTTAAAAGGCACATACTTACCTGGCCAAGAAGTCCAGTATTGTCTCCTGAGAACCCAAAGACTTCACGGCTCTTTGGGTTTCTGGGCCACCATCTTGGATTCAGGAACCAGCAGTGCCTTCCTGGTGACTTAGACCCAATTCACACTTATGCAGGTGCATTTTGCATTTTTCAATACACGCTTTTCATCCATTGAAGTCTATGGAACCAAAAACCAGTAAAAAGTCCCTGGCCCTTTCCACAAAATGCACAGATGTACTTGGACTTGATGGACTTGATGTCTTTTTCAACGTCACCTACTATGTAACTAGGTAACTACATCCATAGGAAACCATGTTATATGGAGTGTAGTGTGTTTCTGCAAAACTGAAAACGCACTAAAAAATGCATAGGGGTGAACCAGGCGTTACAGCTGGCTCCCTACTGCAGTTGCATGAGACTTAGCGAGAGATTTATAGAATCTGGGGCAGCTGTGCATGGTAGCCAATCAGCTTCTTACTTCAGCTTGTTCAATGAAGTTTTGACAATAACACCTGGAAGCTGATTGGTTTATATGAAGATCTGCACCAAATTTTGCACTCTCCAGTTTTAGTAAATCAACCCCATAGACTGCAGGGAGACCTACAGGATCCTGAAGCCTCCTGGGATGCATGCCATACATCCCAGGAGGCTTCAGGACCAGTCAGGGGCTGAATGAGGGGACGTGATGCTTGCCTAAGAAAGGAATGAGGAAGTAGGAGCAAATAAAAGGTTCATGCTACCTCCCTCCCAACTCTGGGCTCTGAGGAAGAGGGGATCTCCCCTCGAAACGCGTCAGCCATCTGGAAGGTTCTCTGCTGGACACGGTCCCGGTGACCTGGTCGCTTTGTGTCCTTTGTGGACTTTGAAATGTTTTTATGATCCACTTGTTTGTGAGTATATTTCCTTCTTTTTTATTTCAATAAACACCACTTGGGTAATGTGCAAGGTTGGTGCACCCTGTTTTTGTTTTTTCTACCATTTTCTTTCCATTGGGTGTCCCCCTGACCCTTGGAGGGCAGCAAGGCTTGTGCATCCACCAGAAGCCATAGAAATTCTAGGGTGATATCTACTGCCTTTACATTACTTTTGAGCGCTGGAGATTTTGTTTGTCTGGTAACCTCTGGCAGAACCCTGGTCGAGAAAGGCTGCCCTACAGGAACAATTTCCCCCAACTGACTCCCCTTCCCCTGTAGCACAGTGCCACCTACAGGGGAGAAGTATGCCTACGCCTGCCTACAGTCTGCCATGTCAATTTGTAGATCAAGGGGCAGCAAAAATGAGGATCAACTGCCTCTTTTACCGCTCCTTTGCCACTTGTGTGAACTCAGCCAGGGGCTCTGCATCGAATCGCCATAACAGCACAGGCAGAAAAATTCAATCAATTATCCATTCTCATTTGTTTTATCTCAGGAAAATGTAATCACGTTCCCGTGTATTTCGCAATCGCAGTCTAAAAATGAACATTTCCTCCGATGCAGTTATCTCTGTTACCGTCTTCATCAGATTAGAACTCTGGAAATCTGGATTCCCCCACCACAGAGGAGATTGAAAAGCATTTAAAACGTGAAAGAAAAAAAAAATAGTTCTGTAATTATAGAGTTTCTGACCTAGATTGGAGATACAGAACTCAATTAAAAGAGAGAAAAAAAAAATCTCGATAAACAAATAATGTGATTGAAGTGAAGGTGGGTTCGTTTTTCTTCCTAATTATTGCAGCAAAAACTCACATTAAATCGAGAACTTTTTTTTAGACGTGCAGAACAAAAATGTGTTTAGTTTCATTTCAATTCCTTGTTTACATAGATTTGTTTAATTCGCTTTCGGAATTAGTTTTATTATTACAATTCAAATCATTTCGAATTTTTCTAATTCCACTTATAATTTAATTCATTGTATTTGAAACTCGAATTTTGGAAGATGGTTATTTTCTTTCTATCCATTCTATTCTATTATTTTTTTCTATTCTATTATTTTTTCTATTCTATTGTTTATTTTATATTCTGTTCTTTTCTTTTCTATTATATTCAAATTCAAATTTATTCTATTTGAATTTCGGAAAATGGTTGAGTTGTTATATTCTTGCTATTTTATTCTATTATTTACTATTGTTTATTATATTCTATTCTTTTATATGCGATTATTTTCTTTTCTATTCTCTTCTTTTCTATTCTATTCTATTCTATTTTTTATTTTCTATTCTGTTTGAATTCCGATTTATTCTATTCGAAATTCAGAAGATGCTTATATTCTTTCTATCCATTCTTTTCTATTATTTTTTCTATTCTATTTTTTATTTTCTATTATGTTCTTTTCTTTTCTATCATATTGAATTAAAATTAATTCTATTCTCATTTTGAATTTCGGAAAATGGATGAGTTGTTATATTTTTTCTATTTTATTATTTTATTTTCTATTGTTTATTCTATTCTGTTCTTTTCTATGCTATTATTTTATTTTCTATTCTATTCTTTTCTATTCTATTATTTTCTATTCTATTTGAATTCAAATTTATTCTATTTGAAATTCAGAAGATTTCTATTTTATTCTATTCTATTTTTTATTCTACTCTTTTTTTTTTACTTCTTCTTTTTTGATTTTTCCATATAAAAATGTACATAAACACATATCTCAAACATTCATATAGCAACAATCCCTATTTCCCTCACCTTACCACCCCCCTCCCTCATCTCCGTCTCTCTCCCAACCCCCCCCCCTTCCTCTATTCACCCCATATCTCAGCATATTTCCTTGTTTTCTTAAATTCTTCCCACCTTCCCCAGATAGTGGAGAATTTCTCTACTTGATCTTTTTGGCTACTACTCAAATTTTTAAATTTATACATATTTAACTCTTTTAAACATTTTCTTATTGTAGAACTTTCTGGATCTAATCACTTTTTTGGTATAGCTCCTTTTGCTGTGTTCATTAGGTGTGGGATTTCTGTGCGCTTATATTGTTTCATTGTGCTATTTGTATTATGGAATAGGCAAAGCCACAGGTCATCTGGGATTATTTTATTTTATATTCTTTTCTCTTCTATTCTATTTTATTCTTTTCTCTTCTATTTGAATTCAAATTTATTCTATTCGAAATTTCAAATTTCAGAAGATGGTTATATTCTTTTTATTGTATTCTATTATTTTAGTCTATTCCATTCTATTGATTTATTTTCTATTCTATTTTATTCTGTTCTTTTAGTTTCTATTCTATTTTGTTCTGTTTCACTCTATTCTTTTATTCTCTATTCTGTCCCTTTTTTTTCTATTCTTTTATTTTCTATTGTGTTCTGTTTTACTCTATTATATGCTATTTTTTTATTTTCTACTACATTATTTTCTATTCTATTCCTTTATTTTCTACTCTAGTTTATTATCTTTGAATATTCTAATTCGATTTGAAAACTATTCGAATTTCGTCCAAATTTTGATTCGTTATTTCTGATTCGTTTACATTTAATTACTATTTATTGTAATTCGGAAATTCGGATACATCTGAATTTCCGAATATTGAAACCAACTTCAGAATTGCAATTTGGAACAAAACGAACCACACATTTCTATTTTTATTATTCACAACGTGACATTCTTCCATCCATGATGTGAACTGCAGCCTTCCCCT
Source organism: Aquarana catesbeiana (assembly GCF_042186555.1). Classification (NCBI taxonomy): domain Eukaryota; kingdom Metazoa; phylum Chordata; class Amphibia; order Anura; family Ranidae; genus Aquarana; species Aquarana catesbeiana. The sequence goes on from NC_133329.1 coordinate 405,322,543, forward strand.
CAGTCTTGCACAGTGGTACCGGCTCCTCTCCTAGACTGAAATGGCTTATTCGGATTTCACTGCACACTGTGAGCTTCTCACAATGTGCATTAGAAGCTGCAGCAAGTCAGGTAGCGCTCACTTCATTTCCTGCCTAAAGGATGTCCAGCATCATCTAGCTCTTTGCTCCCCAAGCTGATTGTCCCTGGCCCTGGCTCCTTTTATTCATTGGATTTCAGTTCTTTCATTTATAGCCAAGTGCTTGAGTGAGAGAAACTCTGGCTGCAGCTTCTCTCTGTAGGCAGCACTGCACTGTGGGAACTATAGTCCAGAGGAGAGAGACTCTACTCTACTGTATTTCCCAGAAATAGATTGCCAGGAGGAGCTGCATTTTCTTAGGTTGTACAGGACACAACTTCCTTTTGCCACAAGGGAGACCGGAGAGTGCACATAGCTGTCCAGTGCACACCATCACTGCTGCATATTGATGGCCTGAGTGGGATCTAGAGAGCTGAGTTGGGGGGGGGAGTCACCTGGCTGCAGAGCAGAGAGCAGACTAATCGCTGTGTGTAACCGGATGGTGATCTGTAATATTACTGGGACTAGTGAGCTGCGGCTGCTAGAGAGAATGAGCCCTTTCGGAATGGATCATACAGCTATCTAGTAGCCTTATTGCTGCTTGCAGGCTTGACTGGGACAATTCTTATGTGCACCAACAGTACAATTGGGCCCAATGCTAGCTGGCTGAAGAGTTAAGACTAAAGACTTTCTCTCTGCAGCTGCTACACAGAGACCCACAGGCACACACCTCCCAAGAATTGAGCCCCCTCAAAAGCCAGGGCTCATAATCCGTAGGCATGAGGCTACCCTGCAGTCCCCTCCAAAAGCCCATTTCCTGGTTAGGTCTGTCACACAATATATGTGAATCATGAATTCCTGTTTTTATGCAAAAGTCTACTAGAGGTACGTGGGGGAGTATAGCAGTGTGCAGAGGGTATATTACAGAAGAATTCCAGGTATGGAAATTGTCACATAGTTATATTGGACAAGGTTGTTCCAGTGTAACTATGTACTGTATATACATACCTCCCAACTTTTTGAGATGGGAATGAGGGACACCTATCAGCAAAAGTATGCAGGCACAGGACACACCCCTTGCCACGCCCCCTTAAAGGAGAATTGTACAAAAAAACAAGATTGGCTAAACCCACAAGTGTTTTTTTTACCACTACTATTCCTTTATATTGACTTTTGGAACTTACAAATGCAGCAATTTAGAAATCAGATGAAAGGTTTAGCACTGGGAAACACTTTTTGATAGATAAAAAGTGCATTTTATATACATCATATAGACCAAAATGAGGGACAAATGAGGAGGAATGAGGGACAGAGGGACATTGTTTCAAATCAGGGACAGTCCCTCCAAATCAGGGACAGTCCCTTGAAATCAGGGACAGTTGGAAGCTATGTATATACCATACCTATGGGAACCTTTTAGGAGCTGGAATATACCGCTACTACACCGCTGCTCCACTAACTCCTGCGTCTTGTCATTTGCTATTTATGCAGAGAATTCCCTGAAAGTGTTCCCTGATTGGACAAGGTGGGGATTGTGACATCACTGCCCCAGCTTTCCTCCTAAGGAATGCAAAGTGTTCCCTGAATGGTGCCCTTACCCAGCGGCCGAATCCTGTGTTCACAATGTACTGTAGCAGGGCAGCAGCTTGGCACAGGACCCGGCAGTTAGTGGAGATCACTGGAGTAGTGGTGCCTACTAGATTTATTTACAGCTTCCATGGGGATTTCACATGTGTGATGTATACATAGTTACATTGGTCCAAGCTAGAATAAAAATTACTAGGTAAAAATTGCCATAACTGGAATTTTTCTTTAAACGTGTCACTAAATCCATATCATTATAAAAACGATCGATAAATGGTGTTTTACATGCTGCTCATACTCAGTCACTATGAGATTCCTTTTCTGTATTCTGCAAAAAAAACTGGTTGATCCTGACATGACACCCAACTCCCTCCCTTCTCCTCCACTAACCAGATAAACACAATGGGGGACGGGATATTACATGTGGATTAACCTCTTAAGGAACAGAAGAATTTGCCCCCTTAATGACCAGGCCATTTTTTGCGATTCGGCACTGCGTCGCTTTAACTGACAATTGTGCGGTCGTGCCACGCTGTACACAAACAAAATTGACGTCCTTTTTTCCCCACAAATAGAGCTTTCTTTTGATGGTATTTGATCACCTCTGCGGTTTTTATTTTATGCGCTATAAACAAAAAAAGCGACAATTTTGAAAAATAACAATATTTTTTACTTTTTGCTATAATAAATATCCCAAAAAAATTAAAAAAAACTAATTTCTTCATCAGTTTAGGCCAATGTGTATTCTTCTACATATTTTTGGTAAAATAAAATCCCAAAAAGTGTATATTGATTGGTTTGCGCAAAAGTTATAGCGTCTATAAACTACGGCTTCGGTTTTTTGGCATTTTTATTTTTTAATTTTTTTACTTGTAATGGTGGCGTTCTGCGTTTTTAGCGGGACTGCGACATTGCGGCAGACAGATCGGACATTTTTGACACTTTTTGGGACCATTGACATTTATACAGCGATCAGAGCTAAAAATAGCCACCGATTACTGTATAAATGTCACTGGCAGGGAAGAGGTTAACACTAGGGTGCGATCAAGGGGTTAAGTGTGTTCCCTGGGAGGTGTTTCTAACTGTATGGGGGCTGGGCTGACTGGAGGAGGAGAGAGATCATCTGTTCCTAATCACTATTAACAGATGATCTCTCTCTTCTCCCCTGACAGAACAGGGGGATCTGTTTGTTTAAACTTCTGCCTCTTTCTGGAGCGATCGCGGGTGGCCGGAGGACATCGAGTCCGCCGAACATGCTGGGTTGGCTCCCCCCCGCTGGCGAATGGGCGCGCGCCCACAAATCGCCGCGTACGAGTCTGACGTACAATGACGGCGATTCGCGCAGGGAAGCCAACCTGCCGCAGTACAACTGTGGCGGGTGGTCCGTAACTAGTTAATGAAGGCTTCACCTCCCTCTTAATCTAAGACACAGGCTGGAGTGCCGGTGACTGACAGAAATCCATCCACATCATGTGATTGCCAAAAAATAATAAAGATTTGATTTAAATATATATATAGTATATTTGTATATCAATTTAACACAGTTTATTGATATTAGTTATTTATTTTTAATTATTTATTTTATTTTGAACATGTGACCATCAGCAGAGAACTAGAGACTCCTCCTGCCTTGGTTTCCCTGCAGACAGGCCGGGAGAGAGCTGGGTCATGTGACAGCTGTGTATCCATTAGGAAAAAGGCACTTAGATGTTTTTTTTTTTATAAAAATAATTACAGTACCACCCTCCACATACAGAAATAGAAGGGACAATGTAAATTATAGAGTGTATGTTTAGTATCACTTTAAGAAATATGGAGCAGAATAGTTTGTTTCTGGGAAAAATGCAAAGTTCATAAATAGCAATACACACATGACTATACATTGCTTGGCTGTGCATAAAAATTGCTGAATTTGGACAATCTGCAGAAAAAAAACTAAAGCTAGCCATATATATGCAAAAGGGTCCAGATGTGAAAGTGTGATCTAACCTCCCAGAAATAAATACAGTATATAGATAGATAGATAGGATAGATAGATAGATAGATAGATAGATAGATAGATAGATAGATAGATAGATAGATAGATAGATAGATAGATAGATAGATAGATAGATAGATAGATAGATAGATAGATAGATAGATAGATAGATAGATAGATAGATAGATAGATAGATACAGTGCCTTGAAAAAGTATTCATACCCCTTGACATTTTCTACATTTTGTCATGTTACAACCAAAAACGTAAATGTATTTTTATTGGGATTTTATGCGATAGACCAACACAAAGTGGCACATAATTGTGAAGTGGAAGGAAAATGATAAATGATTTTCAACAACAAATATCTGAAACGTGTGGGGGGGGGGGCATTTGTATTCAGCCCCCTTTACTCTGATACCCCTAACTAAAATCTAGTGAAACCAATTGCCTTTAGAGGTCACTTAATTAGTAAATTAGTCCACCTGTGTGTAATCCCAGTATAAATACAGCTGTTCTGTGAAGCCCTCAGAGGTTTGTTAGAGAGCCTTAGTGAACAAACAGCATCATGAAGGCCAAGGAACACACCAGACAGGTCAGGGATAAAGTTGTGGAGAAGTATAAAGCAGGGTTAGGTTATAAAAAAAATCTCCCAAGCTTTGAACATCTCATGGAGCTCTGTTCAATCCATCATCCGAAAATGGAAAGAGTATGGCACAACCTCAAACCTACCAAGACATGGCCGTCCACCTAAACTGACCGGCCGGGCAAGGAGAGCATTCATCAGAGAAGCAGCAAAGAGGTCCATGGTAACTCTGGAAGAGCTGCAGAGATCCACAGCTCAGGTGGGAGAATCTGTCCACAAAACAACTATTAGTCGTGTTCTCCACAAATCTGGCCTCTATGTAAGAGTGGCAAGAAGAAAGCCATTGTTGAAAGAAAGCCATAAGAAGTCCTGTTTGTAGTTTGTGAGAAGCCATGTGGGGGACACAGCAAACATGTGGAAGAAGGTGCTCTGGTCAGATGAGACCAAAATTTAACTTTTTGGCCTAAAATCAAAACGCTATGTGTGGGGGAAAACTAACACTGCACATCACCCTGAACACACCATCCCCACCATGAAACATGGTGGTGGCAGCATCATGTGGTGGGGATGCTTTTCTTCAGCAGGGACAGGGAATCTGATCAGAGTTGATGGGAAGATGGATGGGGCCAAATACAAGGCAATCCTATGTCGCATACACATGAGCGGAATTTCTGACAGAAAGAGTCTGATGGGAGCTTTTCATCGTATATTCCGACCATGTGTATGCCCCATCTGACTTTTTTCATCGAAAATTCAGACGGACTTTTAGATAGAGAGCACGTTCTATATTTTTTCGACGGAACAAATTACTATCAGAAAAACCACTTGTCTGTATGCTGTTCCGATGCACCAAAAATGACGCATGCTCTGAAACAAGTACAAGACGGAAGCTATTGGCTACTGGCTATTGAACTTCCGTTTTCTAATACCGTCGTACGTGTTGTACGTCACCGCGTTCTGGACGGTCGGAATTTGGTGTGACCGTGTGTATGCAAGACAGCTTGAGCGGAATTCTATCGGAACTCCGTCGGAAAAAACCTTCAGAGTTTATTCCGTTGGCAAAACCGTTCATGTGTATAGGGCATTAGAAGAAAACCTGTTAGAGTCTGAAAAAGACTCGAGACTGGGGTGGAGGTTCACCTTCCAGTAGGACAACGACCCTAAACATACAGCCAGAGCTACAATGGAGTGGTTTAGATCAAACATATTCATGTGTTAGAATGGCCAGACCTAAATCCAATTGAGAATCTGTGGCAAGAGTTGAAAATTGCTGTTCTGATAGAGCTTGAACTATTTTGCAAAGAAGAATGGGCAAAAATGTCCCTCTCCAGATGTGCAAAGCTGGTAGAGACATCCCTAAAAGACTTGCAGCTGTAATTGCAGAGAAAGGTGGTTCTACAAGTATACAAGTATTGACTCAGGGGGGCGCTATACAAATGCCCCCCACACTTTTCATGTATTTATTTGTAAAAAATCTTGAAAACCATTTATCCCTTTTCTTCCACTTCATAATTATGTGCCACATTGTGTTGGTCTATCACATAAAATCCCCCCCCCCCCAAAAAAAAATTACGTTTTTGGTTGTAACATGACAACGTGTTGAGAATTTCAAGGGGTATGAATACTTTTTCAATGCACTGTAATAACCAGCTCTAATATAAATGAGACTTGTACAAGAGGACATGTTTATTTGAATGGAGTGGGTAGCAAGACGAAGAACCTTTGTTTATTAGGGGGGATAGCAATCTCACAAGGTGTTCAACCATATCCAATCAGCCTTTTAGCTTGGGAGCAGTTGGCTGGTTTTGTCTTCTGCTACTATAATAATGAGATTTTGCTCCATTGTGCCAGGATTTCTATGGTCAGCTTAAACCTGTAGTTTGATCTTCCTTGCCTTTCCTAGTTCCCCCATTCTTCTCTCATCAAAACACTAATGACATTTTTCTGTATACCTTATTTTAGATCCAGTGACATCATCAAGTCATTTTCTATGCAATACAGGCAGTTTGTGGCTGGTGGGAGGGGCTGGTAGGGTGTTGTGTATAGCTTTGGGAAAATATCACAGCACTCTGCTTCAGTACACTTTTAAAGACCCTCAGCCTCTTGAGGGCTCTGTAGGAGCCACTAGAGGTCCCCACAAAGTGATAGACAGGGGGCACTTAGAGCTAATGTCAGTCCTGCCCCTGCTAGCAGGAGCCTGACAAAGGGGGAGAGGGGGGTCAGAAGGGCTACATTCCCCAAGCTCAGTGTTTGGGTGGAGCTTGTTGGGAGAGTCAGACGCTTCTGCACCTCACTGACAGGAATAACTGCAACTTCATTCCTATCAGAAGGATCCGTGGCCAGTAGCTGCTGTAGGGAGGATTCTGCTCTCTCCAATAAAAGCTACTGTGGAGAGGAAGGTACCCACTGAGAACACACCTCTGTCTCAGATTGGCGCCCCTAGGGAGTGGAGACAGACTGCCCTTTTTCCTGTCTCCTGTGACATATCACCTGGCCTGAGATGGAAAGAAGAAGTTGCCTTCACCCCCGGGGGGTGCTGAGAGGTCTGAACTGGATGAGTACATAGAGAGTGGGGGGACAACTCAGCCCAAGACCTTCCTTTTCCTCCTCAGAACCCCCACAAGAGCACCATAGCCTCCTCCCTTAGGGTTCATTTACACTTGTGGTAGTCCACGAGAACGTGATCCTCTGTGAATTTTTTTTTTGAAGGCACTTGACAGGTCATGGGAAAGTATAAGGTCATCTAGGGGGTGAGGATGGTGATGGCAGGGAGAAGTTGCCATCTTCACCCTGGACATTGGATGACCTTGTTCTGGCACTGGCAGTTGGCCACCCAGGGTATGAGGCTAGGAAATAAATAAGGTTTGGACTTTTTGACTATGGTTTGAACTTTCTGATGGAAAGTGGCTAAAGACCAAGCTACAACAGGCTTGGTAGCTTAAAGCTATCCTTTGGAGGAAGCTGGGGAGGAGAGGAGCAGGACTATGGACTACACACATCCCTAGGTAGCAATACAAGACTCTGGGCGGCCCCTGTAAGGTATGGGCTAATCCTCGAATCACACTCTCACCCACTATCATATGCTTCGGTTTGCAGCTAAGTAATGTGCTGTCACCCAGAACCAGGATGACTGAAGTGTTTTTTTATATGGATTTGACTGATTGTTCAGGCCTTCTACTGCGGGACTCTTCTTTCTCCTAACCTCTATTGGGAACGTCTTCAATAACAGGCTTGTGCAAGTTTGGGCTGCTGTGGGACTCATTGCTGTAAGACCTGTATATGGAAATGTAGCTAGTGAACATGAGCCAGGAATGGTTTCTCTAAGAGCCCTTTCACACTGGGGCAGTTTGCAGGCGCTATTGCGCTAATAATAGCGCCTGCAAACCAACCCAAAAGTGCCGCTGCTTTCATTCCAGTGTGAAAGCCCCGAGGGCTTTCACACTGGAGCGGTACGCTAGCAGGACGTGAAAAAAAGTCCTGCTAGCAGCATCTTCGGAGCGGTGAAGGAGCGGAGTGTATACCTATCCTTCACCGCTCCTGCCCATTGAAATCAATGGGACGGCGCGGCTATACCGCCGGCAAAGCGCCTCTGCAGAGGCGCTTTGCGGTGGTATTTAACCCTTTCTCGGCCACTAGCGGGGGTAAAACCGCCACGCTAGCGGCCGATTACCAACGGTAAAACGCCTCTAATAATAGCGGTGTTTTACCGCCGACGCCGCCCCCGCCCCAGTGTGAAAGGGCCCTAAGGGCCCTTTCACACTGGGGTGGTTTGCAGGCGCTATTGCGCTAATAATAATAATAGCGCCTGCAAACCGACCCGAAAGTGCCGCTGCTTTCATTCCAGTGTGAAAGCCCCAAGGGCTTTCACACTGGAGCGATGCGCTGGCAGGACGGTAAAAAAAGTCCTGCCAGCAGCAACTTCGGAGCAGTGAAGGAGCGGAGTGTATACCGCTCCTTCACCGCTCCTGCCCATTAAAATCAATGGGACGGCACGGCTACACCACCGGTGGTTTTAACCCTTTCTCGGCCGCTAGCAGGGGGGTAAAACTTTACCGCCGACAACTCCCCGCCCCAGTGTGAAAGGACCCTAAAGGTGTGAGCTCAAGCTAAGGGGCAAGTGATAGAAGGTTTCACAGTCCCTGGATACCCCTTGGAGCCTTGGAGGACAAGAGTATCTCAGTGTACCAAGAGAAATTACTCCCTGTCCATGCATGAATTGGTTGGGAATACACCCAGACAAACACAAGGCAGATCACCGTTACACAACATGAACTGCTTTCCTTGATTGAGGTAATTTAGTATTCTGGTTTGACTATTTGGAGCTCATCCCCACCTAGTTTATTGGTATATAGACTTGGTACTCTGTTGCATCATCTTTGTACATATTCCTTCTAAAGAGGATTATTACACCTGGGAAGTCCTTGCTGTTCAGTCTCTCATGGTATGCCCCTGTGCTTGCCATGTAGAATGTTCCTGAGGATCGTCGTACCGCAGATATTACATATGTATAAGTACTAGCTTTATAGTTATGTTACTGTCTATATCAATTGCATGTGTATAGGTTATTTATCTCACTATATACTGTATTATACGTTTTGGTTTTAGATATCTCTACCAATTCTCCTGAAGAAGGGGTACCAACAATGACGAAACGCGTAGAGTGTTCCTAACATCATAAGTATTAGAGACATTGAATAAAAGTTGATTAATTCAGTTTACTCAAGATCTGCAGAAAGTGTTTGGGAACATATGGTACTGAGGGTGTGCCATAGGTGAGGTGTCACTACGGTGTTATACAAATGTATTTATTGAATATTTAATAATAATCTCTTTTATTTAATGATTGTTATGTGGTGGGTACAATAAACATTCATTCTTCTTTCTTTCTTGGAGCCAATATAATCTGGATGAGGGACCTCAATTTAACATACTCACCTGCACCTACATCTACTTTTACAGATTTCAGCGAGGGCTGGTTTTAGGGCTTGTTTACTTTGGCGTGGGACCTTACCACAGTGGATCGCTTTTCAGAGGGAAGTTAACAAGCGGATTGGAAGTGATATATTGCCTCCTCAATGCCTGTTTTAACCCTGAATAACCTGCACCACCGTGTGGCATGCAGGCTGTTGCAGGACAGTTGCGACATTCAAAAGGGGGTACCATTTTTTTTGTAGCCAGGAAACAAAACATTGTGGCTGTGACTTGCCTACGACCCTCTCTGACTGCTGTGTCGAGGGACGGTAAAATGTAGCTTGACCGCCTATTTTTAGTGCTCCGCAGTCGCATGTTTGAACGAGCCCCTAAAGAGACACTCACCTTGCTCATGCAGAGTAAGGTGACAATGTCCCCTGAAACCCTCATACTTACCTTACCAGGGCTTCCACGCAGCTAATTGCTCTTGTGCAGCCATTGCTAAGATTGGCTGTGTCTGTGATACTAGTCTATCCGGCGATTTTGGGTGGGAGGAAGCATGTGACCTACCAGCCAACCTGTAGGTGGGTGAAGTTAGGTACTTTGCCACTAGGTGGCTCTGTACCAGAATAGTGTCTGGGTACAGTAAGTAAGGTCATCAGGCGCTAAACCCCTTTTAGGTAGCACCCTCCTACAGTGACATCATGGGTGAGTCGGTGCCCAGTTATAAGCCAGGTTGGAGCACTTTGGGCATAGGAGCCAAACCCCCCACACCAGCACCCAGCACAGATGTAATCAGCACATGGACAGGGCAGGAGGCTAGCGAAGAGTGGACCTGCACTCAGGAAGTGCCGGCTGTAGTCTTTCTGTCCCTTATGGAGGTCCAAGAGTCCCAGGTCAAAAGTTCCCTGGGTGCAGCTGCTTCCCTGAAGGGTCCTAGGAGAGGTGTACCTAGTGAGGAGGTGACTACAGAGAGCACAGACCTGTGATTATTAATGACCCCAGGTGGAAGGAGAGACTGTAAGGGAGATGGCTGCTGAAGTGCTGCATATGCTTTCACATGTGACTACTGCAGACTGTCCACTAAATGAGATTGACTGTGTAATATCAACTGACTCTGGAATTAATGTTCTTGTGATTTGACTGTTATGCCATTTACAGGATTCCATCAGTAAAGTGCAGCAAACGTCTTTATATGTGGACATTCCTTCCTTTGGGGGTGTAAAGGTTAATGGACAAACATTTTGTGTGGAGGCCTCTGGCATGGAGTGGGGCACAAGTTGGTGGAGGGTTTGACCTCAGCAGGAGGGATAGTGTTCTAACAGGACAGGAGTTGGGTGGGGACTTGTGCTCAAAGACCCTCTTACAAGCCATTACACCCAAGCAATGTCACATGGCTGAAGGAGGGAGGTCACCTCTCCCCCTGGTGAAGAATACTGCCGTGACAGAGGAAAAAGAGGCAAGGGAATCCTGGTAAGATGGGGATTGAGGGAGGTAACAAGGTGCATTGGATTGCCATTCAAAACGAACAGAATGGCACTGCCTTTTGTGCATTAGCTTCTTTTGCGGTAATGTGCAGTTAAAACACATTTTCCTGCAGAGCATTGGTGTGCTTTGGCCTTTTAGGATCCCACAGTTTTTGTTTTGTTTTTTTAACTGATTATATAGCCAGTTTAGATGCAAAGCGCTCTTGGCAGAGCTCTTGAAAATCAGTTTACTTGTGATTTTAGGCCTGAACCTTTCAATAATTCAACCACACCTGGCAGCTATTTCAGACCTTTGAACAATGTCAAGCCGCTGTTATCTTGTTTCTCCAAACAAGACCCAGAACAAAACAACTCGTTAATAAAAAACAAGCCATTCTGAACTGACGCCTTCTCCTTTGACGCCCACCCCGGCTGGAGCACCTGCTTTGTATTCAAGGTCTGCGGGCGGCTCTTGGACTGATTGACTTTAGATGCCGCGTACGTGTTTCTCATCTAACTTTCATTACATGGAATAAGACAACAACTCAACCTTAACTAAAAGTAATTAAAGAACTCAAGGGATGGAGGGGGAAAAGAAATCTGCATTTAATAGTGTGATATGGAAAACAATCTGCAAAATAACCAAAAGAGTGAACAATTTTACTCTCTACAGGTATCATGGCGGCCATGTTGGGTTGTTAACATGTGATCTTACCCGGCAAAGAGTGTTAGAAGTGGATTGGGAGAACATGGACATGGCCTTCGAAGGTAGTGTCATGGTAGTGCCATTAGCGAATAGGTGGTATAAGGAGCCTTACAGGGAGGAGCCCAAACTCATTTTATCTGGATCACTATTGGAATTTGCCTTTACATTATGGACATTCCATGTACTCCCTCATAGTCCCTGGGGTCCCAAGGTTTTCTTGTACATGCATTTTTGCAGTAGCTATCAGTAGGTGGAATAAGGCACAATCACATCTATAAAAGACTTGAAGAAATGTCTTGGAATCAATGGGGTAGGGGAAACCTAAGTAGTTTTAGGGTACATTAAAATGATTAGTTGACTTTAAATTGCTCCTGGGGGTCAAGGAAGCTCATTTGTGGGCCCATTTAGACTCTGGTAGAACTCAAGAGATAAAGGGAAGGGGGGGGCACTGCATTTAATGGTGTGATATAGAAAGCAATCTACAAAATAACCAAAAGAGTGAACAATTTCACTCATTACAGGTATCATGGTGGCCATGATGGGTTGTTAACATGTGATCTTAACCAACAGAGAGTGTCAAAATAACGTCAGGAGTGGACTGAGAGTACATGGCCATGGCAGTGACTGTCAGGGTAGTACCATTAGTCAATAGGTGGTATAGGGAGCCCTACAGAGAGGAGTGAATTTATTGACCCAGACTAATTTTATCGCGATCACTATTTGAATTTGCCTTTATATTATGGAGATTCCATGTACCCCTCATAGTCCCGGGTGTTCCAAGGATTTCTTGTGCATGTTTTCTTGCAGTTGCCATCAGTAGGTGAAAATTACGTACAATTCCATATATGAAAGACTCAAAGAAATGTCTTGGAGTTGGTGAGGTAGGGGAAAGGCAAGTAGTTTTAGGGGACATTAAAAGGTTCAGTTGACTTTAAATTGCTCCTGAGGGTCAAGGAAGCTCATTTGAGGGCCCATTTAGACTCTGGTAGAACTCAAGAGATGAAGTGGGGGGGGGGGGCTGCATTTAATGGTGTTATATAGAAAGCTATCTGCAAAATAACCAAAGGAGTGAACAATTTCACTCATTACAGGTATCACGGTGGCCATGTTGGGTTGTTAACATGTGCTCTTAACCGGCAAAGAGTGTTAGAGAAATGTTAGAAGTGGATTGGGAGAACCTGGACATGGCCTTCGAAGGTAGTGTCATGGTAGTGCCATTAGTGAATAGGAGGTATAAGGAGCCCTACAGAGAGGAGCCCAAACTAATTGTATCTTGATCACTATTCGAATTTGCCTTCACATTATGGACATTTCATGTACTCCTCATAGTCCCTGGTGTCCCAAGGATTTCTTGTACATACATTTTTGCAGTAGCTATCAGTAGGTGGAATAAGGCACAATCCCATGTATAAAAGACTTGAAGAAATGTCTTGGAGTCAGTGGGGTAGGGGAAAGCCAAGTAGTTTCAGGGGACATTAAAATGATCAGTTGACTTTAATTGCTCCTGAGGGTCAAGGAAGCTCATTTTTGGGCCCATTTAGACTCTGGTAGAACTCAAGAGATGGAGGGAAGGGGTGGGAATGGTGTGATATAGAAAGCAATCTGCAAAATAACCAAAAGAGTGAACAATTTCACTCATTACAGGTATCATGGTGGCCATGATGGGTTGTTAACATGTGATCTTAACAAACAAAGAGTGTCAGAATAACGTCAGGAGTGGATTGGGAGTACATGGCCTTGGCAGTGACTGTCAGGGTAGTACCATTAGTGAATAGGTGGTATAGGGAGCCCAACAGAGAAGAGTGAATTTTTTGACCCAAACTAATTTTATCGCGATCACTATTTGAATTTGCCTTTATATTATGGAAATTCCATGTACTCCCTCATAGTCCCGGGTGTTCCAAGGATTTCTTGTGCATGTTTCCTTGCAGTTGCCATCAGTAGGTGAAAATTAGGCACAATTCCACATATGAACGATTTGAAGAAATGTCTTGCAGATGGTGAGATAGGGGAAATCCAGGTAGTTTTAGGTGACATTTAAAGGTTCTGTTGGCTTTAAATTGCTTCTGAGGGTAGGGGAAACTCCTTGGAGGGCCCATTCAGACTGTGTTAGCACATGTGTGTTGTGGAAGTGCGTATGGCAGCATGCGCATTGTGGTGACAAACACTTTGAATGGCAACACAAAGCACAAAAATAGTAGCGGAGCAGAGCATCCACACTGCAACACACCACAGCACACATGCCTTAGATTGAAAAAAAAAAAGGTAATGTGTTTTTTTTTAGGCCATTGCAATTACTTGTCACCCTATACAAAATTAATTTGCTGCCTTACCACAGGGCATGCCAAGGGGTAAAATAACAGGCCTGAAAGTAAAATTCCAGCATAAACCTAACTAGTCTTACAAAGATCTCCTCTCCCCTTCTAACTCCTATGCTGAGTAACCTGTATAAACAAGATGTATACACTTACCTATTATAAAGCCACTCCAATCTGATCATGTGATCCCGTGTCAGTAAGCAGTGGCTGCAGGAGAGAGGAGGGTGCACTCGACAATGGCTAGGAATGGTGACATCACCCATAGTCTATGTAATAAAGAAAGGACCATCGCTACTCCTGACCAGCCCAGGTGAATAAATGATAAGAAGGGGCCTCAGCCTACATGTCTCCACCAAACCACACATCCTGATGCATTTCGTCCAACCCACCAAGGGCAACTGAGGCTGCTCCTTATCGTTTATTCACTTGGGCCGGTCAGGAGTAGCGGCAATCCTTCCCTCTACATTTACTATCCATGCTCTGGGACACAGGGATTTGCTTTTCACCTTTACTTTGAGCAGTGCCAAAAGCAATATCACCCAGAGCGTCCCATGGCCCTGGAGCTGCTGGTGTTCCTTCTTCTCCCCTGTAGCTGGCGCTGACTGACACTGGTTGGTACGAGGAGCAAGCTGAAAATAGGTAAGTAGATATATATTTTTTACATGGGTTCATCAAAATAAGTGTTAGGAAAGGGGCAGAGACATTTTTAAGACTAGTTAGGTTTAGGCTAGAATTGGATTTTAATCTGGAACTTTACTCAAAAGGGGAAGTTCTACTCCCCCCCCTTTACATTTGGTACTTTTTTTTGAAGGGGGGGGGTGGGTACCTGCTCCCCTCTCCTTCACCTGCAAGCCTTCTGGGATACATCACAGGTCTCAGAAGACTGCAGGACCAATCACAAAGCACAGCACAATGGCAGTTAGAAGCTGGCTGTGCAGCCGCAAGGCTTCACTGCTGGTCTCCCTTAGTGAAGATGCCAGTGCCTGCACCCGAAGCCGATTGAAGAATCAGCTTGGGTGTGGACAGCGCTGGGTCCAGGGGCAGGTAAGTGTAAAATTGTTGCTTTTATCTGGGCCCGCAAATGCCCCAGAGTGGCCCCTGCTACTCTTTTTGCTCAGGGACTGAGAGGGCGTCTCGGTATCCCTGAATATTACTAAGTACTATTTGGCTGCCCAGCTCTCACAACTAGCCATGCTGTATGCAACTTTTGATGTTCCTTTATGAGTACTTTTGGAAATTCCTAATTCTGCTCCCATCCCTGTTTTGGCCCTCTTGTGGCTTCCTCCAGCTTCGGGCCCTCCTCCTTCTTTAGCCCTCTTATGGTCTAAAGCTTGCTTCTCTGGAACTCCGTCCACTACTCTGGTAACTTAATGTCCCCCTTTCTTCCTTTTCTCCCTTTTCTGAATAACCCCCTCTTGCCACTGGGGCTGGAACAACTTCAGGCCTTTGCCTGGTGGCCCGAGCGTGGCTACTCTCTAGTCCGCCACCTCTTAGGGTCTCGTGCTTTTCCATCTTGGGTTTCCATTTGCAAGACCCATGATGCATCCGGAATTTACGGAATTGTTTTGGTTCTTACAACTCCAAAACTGGATCTCTACCCTCTGCTGCAATTCTTCTTTCCCATTTAAGATGACACTCTTTGAACATATCTGTCTTCACTCACCTAGAACTTGAGGCACTATCTCCTCTATCTATTCCTCCTTGACTGCTGGGGGTTCATCTCGCTCTCGTCCATACATCTCCAAATGGGAGCGAGACATGGCAATCTCCATAGATTTAGAGGATTGGAGCAAAGCCTGGTCATCCGTAGCCAAATGTTCTTTTAACACGGTCACCATGGAGGCGGCCTATAAGGTTCTTTTCTGCTGGCATTGGGTTCCGGCCTGCATAGCTCATTCAAACCCATCATATAGTGGCAGATGCTTCAGGGGCTGTGGCCAACGTGAAAATGAGATCCATATCTGGTGGTTTTGCCCCGTTTGGTGGGCTTCTGGTCCAGGGTCTAGGACCTCCTCTCAACACTTCTTCACAAGGATGCATGGCATGCACTTCTCTATTGCCCACTCCCAGGCCTCTTCTCTTACCAGCAGAAGCTGGCCATCTACCTTTTTATTGCCGTAAAGCTTGCCATTGACTTGGAGAAAGCCCTTGGCTGGGTTTACAGAGGTGAAGAGCATTCTGACTACCCTCATGCTTCAGGACTCTCACGCTAAGTTCCAGAAAGTGTGGAATCCATGGTGGTCTTATGCTTTCCCCACTTTATCCCCGGCCAGCTTGGGTATTCCGGACAATTCTGGAACACCATCTAACCCGCAGGTTAGATCCTTTCTCCCTGTCTAGGTCTTAACCTCTGTCCTTCCTGTCTTCTTTCTTGTCTTGACAGTCTCCTACCTTCTCCCCTTGCTGAGTTCTGCCTTACTCTTCTCCCTTCCTTACTTTGCCTGTCTCCCACCTTTGCTTTTTCCACCTTTCCCTTCAGCCCCCACCTCCCCCTTTCTTTTTTTTATCCCGCCGCGCAATTAATGGATGACGATCCCACTCTCTTTGCCTCACTATGTCCTGGGCCTTCGAGCCCAGTTACTCATTGCCACTCCTGACATTAGATGCCGGATGCTTCCACCCTTTGCTTTAAAAATGTGTTTCTTTTGTATCTATATGTGTTTTACTGTTTTGCTCCCCTGCGTGGGATGCTTCTTACTTTTTTTCTCAAACCTGTATCTTGATATTGTTTTACTCAATGAAAACTATTGTACCACAAATGTCTAAATAATCCTGTGGCTATTTCCCATCATGATATCCATGGAACCTGTGGTCATTTTACTGTACGCCAGTCAGTTCTTAGGTTTCAATTCGGAAGGTAGCACAGAGCCCTTATTCCTCAGTAGGATATCCAGAGGAACCTCTGGTCATTGTACTGTAATATCGGCAGTTCCTTGGCTCCAGTTCAGGAAGCAGCACAGAGCCATGTTCCTCAGTAGGATATCCAGAGGAACCTCTGGCCATTTTACTGTGCCCTCAGCAGTCCTTGGCTCCAATTCAGGAAGCAGCACAGAGCCGTGTTCCTTAGTAGGATATCCAGAGGAACTTCTGGTCATTGTACTGTGCCCTCGGCAGTGCCTTGGCTCCAATTTTGGAAGCAGCACAGAACCCATTGCTCCTCAGTAGGCTTCCCTTGGTGCATAGTGCCAGTCTGGCATATTTATAGCACAGAGTTTTCAAGGTGCAACTGGCAGCACTCTGAACCTATCTGGGCTCTGTGTACAGAAAATGTTTCATTAATCCACATGACGGGCTGGTGAGTCACCAACGAGATCTGTCCTTGCTGTGTGTTGAGACGGATGGCTCCTGGGGGCCCCAGGGCGGTGAGCCTAGTACAGTGTTTGTGCTCTGTTACAATTCACAGCAGATCCTGTTTCTTTGTCTGCAAACAGAACTCAGCTACAAAGATGCAGACAAAACCTCAAGCCCCACAGACACAGCTGCGTACGGTTTTCTGCTGACTTTAATTAGAAGACTATGAAAAATGTGGTCCCACCACATGGCAAGTTGACCAATTATTGCTAATTTCTGCAGCGGCTGAGCCTGCTCTATTCCTGGCAGCGCAGGCAGTGTCTGATATTTATTCCATGAGTCTCTTCCTCTCAAAACCCCCTGGGCTGGTGTATTTTTGGCCTGAATGTGAAATCGTCAGCATCATGCTAAATTTAAAGAACTCCAGGCAAACATGTGAGGAACACGCTTTAGTTAGCTTATATTGTCAAAAGCTTTATCATATCCCATATCTCTGAAAGGCTAGCTGAAAATTGAAATCAGGCTTATAATAGAATGCATACATACAAATCATAAACCAAAAATGAATCACATAAAAATGCAAATTTATAGTCTGTGAATAGAAAGTTTGTGCATAAACGAAAAAGTCCAACAACATATAGTGAATCTGGACTACAGCATATACAATCTCGGTGTGTCTCAGCTCAACTTGTTGAAGGAAAGCACCATGTGTCCTTTCACCCAGTATAGATGTAAGCTTACCAGCACATGTGTGGCTCTCTATATTGAGAAGTCAAAAAGCACTTGTGTAATTGAAATCTCACTGCTGTAATCCAAGGTCCTCCTTCGGTCTCTCCAACGGTCAGGGTCCCCGGAAATGAAAAAAAGACAGAACACCAGGCTTGCATAGTGTAAAATCCTTGGTAAGGTTCTTTATTGTAGTTAAAACATGATAAGAACCATGTGTAACAATTAGCATCGGCAAGGAACTACGAATCCCACAATGCAATTCGGGATGTCACACTTGAAAAAGGAACCCGCGATGTAGATACCCGAAAAAAAAAAATCCTGGAATGTAGACACCTGAAGAAGGATCCTGCAATGTAGATCCCTGAAGAAGGATCCTGCAATGTAGATCCCTGAAGAAGGGTCCTGCAATGTAGAAACCTGAAGAAGGATCCTGCAATGTAGATACCTAAAAAAGGATCCTGCAATGTAGGTACTGGAAGAAGGATCCTGTGATGTAGATACTTGAAGAATGATCCTGGATGTAGACCCCTGAACAAGGATCCTGCAATGTAGACACCTGAAGAAGGATCCTGGGATGTAGGCACCTTAACAAGTATCCTGGGACGTAGACACCTGAAGGATTCTGCAACATTGACATCTTAAAAAGAATTGTAGGACATAGACATCTGAAGAAGGATCCTGCGACATAGACACCTGAAGGAGAATCCTTCAACATAGATACCTGAAGAAGAATCTTGTGACGTAGAAACATGAAGAAGGATCCTGCAATGTAGATACCTGAAGAAGGATCCTGCAATGTAGACACCTGAACAAGGATCCTGCAATGTAGACACCTGAACAAGGATCCTAAGACATAAACACCTGAAGAGGGATCCTGGGACATGGACACCTGCACAAGGATCCTGGGACGTAGACACCTGAACAAGGAGCCTGAGAAATAGACACCTAAAAAGGAACTAGGCACCTGAAGTAGGATCCCGGCATGTAGACACTCAAAGAAGGATCCTGAGAAATAGACACCTAAAAAGGAACTAGGCACCTGAAGTAGGATCCCGGCATGTAGACACTCAAAGAAGGATCCTGAGAAATAGACACCTAAAAAGGATTCTGTGACGTAGACACCTGAAGAATGATCCTGCGATGTAGAAACCTGAAGAAGGATCCTGCAACATAGATACCTGAAGAAGTATCCTGCGATGTAGATACCTGAAGAAGGATCCTGGGATGTAGACACCTGAAGAAGGATCCTGCAATGTAGACACCTGAAGAGGGATCCTGTGATGTAGACACCTGAAGAAGAATCCTGTGACATAGACACCTGAAGAAGGATCCTGCAATGTAGGAACCTGAAGAGGAATGTAGATACCTGAAGTGACGTAGACACCTGAAGAGGGATCCTGTGACATATACACCTGAAGAAGGACCCTGTAACGTAGACAACTGAAGAAGGATCCTACAATGTAGACACCTGAACAAGGATCCTTGGACATAGACATCCGAAGAAGGATCCTAGGAAGTAGATATCTGATGAAGGATTGTGTGATGTAGATACCTGAAGAAGGATCCTGTGATGTACACCTGAAGAAGAATCCTGTGATGTTTACCTGAAGAAGAATCCTGTGATGTTTACCTGAAGAAGGATCCTGTGATGTAGCACCTGAAGAAGGATCCTGTAACTGAGACATTTATAGAAAGATTGTCCCAATCTGCATTCCAGAAGAGAGAAGATGAAGACTTAGGACTCATCATGCCACATATTCCATAGGTCAGTGACATCCCCCAGGATTTTGAGCAGTAATCTAAATGACTGCAGCCAGGAATCTGTCATTTAGCAGTAAGAGTACAGCATGTACAGCCCTCTTGAATTGTGTCCCCCTTGACTTCAATGGTGTGCGGATTGGGGTTTAGCGTTTTTGCCAATCCTTAGCCTGTTCAGAAGAACTGAGGACAAATCTGACAAATTTGAGCAACAGTAGACTGCATGGAGTCTGATAAGTAAAACCCGAATAGAATTGCATCTCTTTCCTTTCCTTCTGCAACAGCTTTATCTGATCTGGCAGGAGAGAGATGGCTGAAAAAATAAAATGAAATGACTGCAGTCTTTAGAAAATTATTACATAAAAAAAGGCAGATAGGCAGCGTAAGGTGAGAACGCTGTACAGGAATAAAAGACAGAAGACGGCATTGAACTACAGACTCACCAGCAGGCTCTGTCGCCTTTGATAACAATAACGTTCATCAATTTTCACAAAGCAGCAGAACACCAGAATGAAAATAATACGGGGTCATCTACAACTTTTTTTTTTTCTAGTTTTTTTTCTCCATCTCTGCAGTCCGGCTGATGTGATTGTTCCCAACTAACTAACCCTGAATGACACAGAGAGGATAAAAACGACCGGGAGGTGGTGCCGCGTTTTTCTGTTTTTGTAACGTTTGACAAGGCTATGTTTTGTGTGTAAATTGTACAACACATTTACATTAAAGGGAAAGAAATAAATACAAAGAACTATCATACTGATCATACTGGGCTCTCCGGATCGTATAGGCCAGGGCGAGGAATAGATGGAGCATTCTTTTTATTTCATACAGAAAACAATCAAACATTATGACTTTTCATGTGAGAGATGTATCCAACCTTACAGATCCCAAAACAGAAATAGAGAGAAAAAAAATGGGACTTTTTATGTGCCAAAGACCACTAAGGAATGAAAGAAACTTTTTCATATCGTTAAATGAGTTTCATTCATTGATATATACATTCACCAGCCTCTTTCTAGTACCGGGTTGGACCCCCTTTTTGCCTTCATTCTTGGTGGAATAGATACAACAAGGTGTTGGAAACGTTCCTCAGAGATTTCACTCCATAGTGACATGATAACATCATACAGTTGCTGCAGATTTGTCAGCTGCACATCCATGATGCTGATCTCCCATTCCACCACATCTCAAAGGTACTCTATTGGATTGAGATCTGGTGAGTGTGGAGACCATTGGAGGACAGGGACCTCATTGTCCAGTGGTGAGATGGTTGGAACTTTGTGACATGGAGCATTATCCTGCTGGAAGGAGCCATCAGAAGATGGGGACACTGTAGCCATAAAGGGATGGACATGGTCAGCAACAATACTCAGGTAGGCCGTGGTGTTTAAACTATGCTCAGGGGCCCAAAGTGTGCCAAGAAAATACCCCCCACACCATTACACCACCAGCCTGAACTGGTGATACGAGGCAGGATGGATCCATGCTTTCATGTTGTTTACTCCAAATTCTGACCCTACCATCTGAATGTCGCATCTGAAATCGAGACTCATCAGACCAGGCAATGTTTTTCCAATCGTCTATTCTCCAATTTTGGTAAGCCTGTGCGGTTTGAACTTCAGCAAGTCATCTTCACCACGTCTAGATGCCTAAATGCCATGTGATTGGCTGATTAGCAATTTTGTGTTACCAAGCAATTGAACAGGTGTACCTAAAAAGTGGCCAGTGAGTGTATATCAACACAACACAATGAAAAACATTA
Source organism: Aquarana catesbeiana (assembly GCF_042186555.1). Classification (NCBI taxonomy): domain Eukaryota; kingdom Metazoa; phylum Chordata; class Amphibia; order Anura; family Ranidae; genus Aquarana; species Aquarana catesbeiana. The sequence continues at coordinate 405,343,687 of NC_133329.1, forward strand.
TAAATTCAGATCAAGCAGGCAAAGAAAAGGACAAAGAGCAGGGCCATCTAAAGCTGGTGTGATTTTCTTACCTGCAACCATGGAGCTATTGTGTTCTCCCGGGGGGGGGGGGCGTGGGGAGCCGTCCCAGCCGGGAGAACACACAGTGGTTATTGCTAGTGACTATAGGTGCTGGCATTAATCGCATGAAAAACCTGACATGCTAATTGCACCAAGTTGATCGGTCAATCAGCTTGGGTACAATCGGCCTGCTAAACCGGCCAAGGTACTGTTTATGGCCGGTTTAAGTGTAGATTTATTTAGAATAGAGTGGTAAAAAGATAAAAATGCACTCACATGTGATAAAATGAAAATGAGCATGTCAGCCTACTATGCGGATCACTGCAGGGCATTCGCAAGGGTTTATGCAGTGATCATTAAGGAAGCGACCAGGTATCGCAGAGTAATGACTGGAAACAGCTGTGGATGGATGGAGACTTGAAAAACCAGCATGTAATGTAAAGTGAAATCTTAAGTCCGGTGCTAATACTAGAAGCGGGATGACGTCAGACATACGGGCATGGCTACGCATTTCAGGGCCATTCACTGCCCCTTTCTCAGGCCTAAAGTCCATAGCATGTTATAGGCATATATTAGATTGTGCTGAAAATAATAAAAAATGTCATTACGTCCCAAAATTACTATATAAAAAGGAGAAAGGTGTGCACCTATACTATATGCACCTGTTTTTCATCATTTGTCATCATTTAGTGTTGACATACTACAACTCCTATCTTTCACCACACAGACCTTGTCCTTATTTGTACTTTGCTCCTGCACCCACAGGGGAACTTACCCTTGGTGCTATCCTGTGTGCGGGTCCATCTGGGCTCACCGGATAAGCTGACTCTTTCCATTGGTTGTAAGGTATATCTTTTTTGAGTCCAAAGTAAGAATATGATTTTTATAATATTGTCATTTATTGATTTTATATTGTTATGTGTATTATGTTATATCAACAAAGAAAATAATACAGCGCCTTCAAATATAGAATATTACAGTATTCATAATGTGCAAAAAGCATCCACAATATTAAAATTTTTATCATGTTATATCCATTGTCTTTTACAGATAATGTATTCTCAAACACCCCCTGAAGAAGCGGTAGAAACGCGAAACATGTTGAGAAGAACTGGCTAATCCAAGATTGTATTATCTAATTTGTGGTTCATAATAGTAACAACTATTGATAATAATAGTCTAGTTTTTTTTTTTTTCAATTGTTTTTTATTAAAGAAATTTTCCAAAGTACAAAACATAGTACAAAATGGTACAGAAAGTACATGACGTACAAGAATACATAATAAAGCGTTAGACAATCAGAACATACATTGTATATGGTGGTAGGCTTATCTATAAGGGGTGTACACATGCAAGGGATAGGTAGGTATAGATTTACCTTTAAGAACAATGCAGTGTATTCCTGTAGAACAGTAACGTTAGGAGGGAAAGGGGAGGGTAAGGCATCAGATGGATAGTAACGAGGTTAACATTAACCATTTCCGGCTAGGTAAGTTAGGTAAAAGACGAGTATTGCTAAGATACTAATGCAATCAAGAATGTACATTTCTGAAAAATGTACATGTCTGAAGACAAGCCTTAGTCTACTTTGTCTGTCCATATTTTCCACTGATTGTCGAAAAAGTTTCTCTTTCCATCCTTATTCGCCAACAAAGATTCATAGGTGTAGTTGGTTTGTGTGATTTCAAGTACTTCCGAAACATTGGGCACCTTGTTTGATTTCCAGTATTCTAGTTATCAATGATCTAGCTGCTAGTAAGATATGTGTAACCACTGTACGGAAGCAGGGAGGGAAGTTCTCAATACCCAGATTTAGTAATCCTACTGCAGGGCTTGGGGGTATCAGGACTCCTGTGATACGTGAGATACATCTAAATATGCTCTTCCAGAAACTAGTAAGATGTTTGCAGGACCAGAACACATGTAGGATACCTCCCACAGCACCACAGTCTCTCCAACATAGTGGGGAGTTGGAGGGAGAGAATTTAGACATTCTATACGGTGTGAGGTACCACCTCTGAGTTATTTTTAGGATAGTTCCCAGTGGTTTACACTTACAGAGGTTTTATATATTATTCTGAGTGCACCTTGCCATTGGGTTGGTGTAAAGGTTTTACTAAAATCTAGTTCCCATTTTTGGTAAGGAAGGGATTTAGTAAAATTAAGCTTATTTTGCAAGAGATTGTAAAAGAGAGATATCCCTTTGGGAGGGGTAGGTGTCTTTGTGTAGAATTGCCACACTGTATCCTGGATGAACATGTGATGGGACTTTAGGGTTTTCAGAAAATGGGAGACTTGAATGTATTTATAGCAGTCAGAGGGTAGTAGGGTAAATTCTTTTTTAGTACTACAAATGGTTTAAGTGTGTTGTTATTGTGTAAGTCGGCAATCCAGGAGATGCCTTTGGCAAGCCAATCTGAGTGATTAGTATGCGGAATTGCAGGTGTTAGGATCTCTATATTGGGATGTTCGTTGTATTGGAGGACAGGGATGCTAAATTATGCAGGTCTCTCCATGCCATTAGGGAGGCTTGGATAGTTAGTGGGAATTGGTGTAGGGAGAATGGTCTCCATACGTCTAGTAATAGAAAGGTTTGTAGGTCTAGGGTTGGACTAAGGGCCTGTTCAATGCTGCTCCAGAGAATATCAGGAGATGGGGATAACCAATATTTAAGTTGGGTAAGCATGGATGCCCGAAAGTAGTCTCGTATGTGAATTAGACCCATTCCACCTACTGATCTATGCTTGAGTATGAGGGTTTTGGAGCATCTAGATCGCTTGGATTCCGAGATGTATTGTTTGAGATGGGAGTTTAGCGATTTAAGGTGGCTATTTTTAAGCGGAATGGGTAAACTTACAATATTTGGGGGAGAAAGAGCATTTTAAACGATGCCGAATGGCCCGACCAGGTTAGTTCCACTTTGGTTAAACGTTTTGTTTCTGTGGCTATTTTATCTATTAGGGGATTATAGTTAGCATCCGCTCATTTTAAGGGGTCTGCTGTTATTTGTAGTCCTAACTAATGCCGCGTACACACGGTCGGACTTTTCGTCTACAAAAGTCCGACGGACGCCGACGGACTAAAGCCGGCTGACAATCCGATCGTGTGTGGGCTTCCCCGGACTTTCAGCGGACTTTACCAGCCGCAAATCTGACGGACTTTAGATTTGAAACATGCTTCAAATCTTTATGTCATAACTATGCCAGACCCAGAAATCCGCTCGTCTGTATGCTAGTCTGACGGACAAAAACCCACGCTAGGGCAGCTATTGGCTACTGGCTATCAACTTCCTTATTTTAGTCCGGTGTACGTCATCCGTCGGACTTTTGTGTGATCGTATGTAGGCAAGTCCGTTCGTTAGAAAGTCCGCCGCAAGTCCGCCAAAAGTCCGCCAAAAGTCAGTCGAAAGTCTGTTGGACGGGCTGTCGGACTTTTGTAGCCGAAAAGTCCGACCGTGTGTACGCGGCATAAGATATGCTTGATTTATTCCAAGTGTAGGGGAAGTTGTTTTGTAGGTGGGATTGGAGTTGGGGGGGGGGGGGTTTAAACATAGTATGAGGGATTTTGTAAAATGTGCCTTTAGGATATTTGGCTAAATTTGTTGAGAATATCATGGGTGTGTAATAGGGATGTGTGTGGCGAGGTTAGAAGGAGAATGATGTCGTCAGTGAGAAGGTTTATATTGTGAGATTTTCCTTGGAAAGAGAAGCCCGGTGTATCAGGATGTGCTCTGATTTTTTCAGCTGGGGCTCTATGAGAAGGTTGAAAATTGAGGGGGCAAAGGAAACCCTTGCCTTGTTCCATTAGTTATGGGGGAGAGATAGCATATTTGATTTATATACCTGTGCACATGAGGAGGAATATAAAGCTAGAATGGTAGACAAAATGGGGCCTGAGAATCCAAATGTTTTGAGAGTTTGAGCCATATAACCCCAATGAACCCTGTCGAATGCCTTCTCCGCATCCAAGGAGAGTAGCAGAGATGGCACCCGAAAGGACCCAGCATAATGTATAATGTCTATAACTCGTCTTGTGGCATCTGATGCCTGTTTGCCCTTGGTAAAACCTGTTTGATCAGGTTTGATCAGAGTTGGCAGGATTGAGTGAAGCCTGTTAGCCAGGATTTTTGCATAGAGCTTGACGTTAGTATTTAGTAAAGAAATAGGCCTGAAAATTGGCTGGCGTAGTAGGTTCTTTACCTGGCTTCGGGATGGTAACATATGCCTTAAGCATTTCAGCAGGAAATGAGGCAGAGGACATTGCTTCAGAGTAAACCAACTTCAATGAAGGAGAGAGGGCTTCATGAAGGGTCTTATAGCAACTGTTCGGTAACCCATCAGGGCCTGGGGATTTACCACTGGGGAGAGTTTTTATCACCTTCTGGATCTCAGGCTCTGTGATAGGTGAATTAATTGATTCCAATTGTGATTGTGATAATGAGGGGAGTGTGAGATCTGCCAAGAAAGTTTAAATGGCATCATCTGTGGATTGTGGAGCATTAGGATCTTCTTTTAGATTATATAGAGAGGACTAATATTCAGCAAAGGTGTATGCTATCTCTTTAGGGTTGAAAATGTTACTGTTGTCTGAGTTACTAATTAGGGCCGGTTCACACTGCTGCGATGCGGTAACCTTGCAAATCCACTGCGGGTTCCCACATCGCATGTTTCCCGGCGGCAGTTCACACTGCCCCTATGCGAACTGCTGGGACTGTCAGGTAAAACTTAATGACACCCATGTGAACACCCATGCGATCCGATTCTGCTGCGGAGAAAAAAAGGGTCCTGTGCGAGTTTGATGCAAATTCAGCCATAAAATCTTTATGGCTGAAATCGCATCACACAGAGATCGCATGTGCTTTTCACTGCAGTGCGGTGCGAATCACATCCGATCTCTGACATCGCACCAGTGTTAACCAGCCCTGAGAAAGGGAATTTTCATTTGTGCTTTGCGGTCTTTTAGCCTCTGGGCCAAGAATTTTCCTGCTCGGTTGCCAGAGGAATAGTGGGCCAATTTGAGAGATTGAATATGTTTGTCATATTGTTCTAGAAGCATGAGCCTGAGATCAGAATGCAACTTAGTCAATTTGTTTGCTGTGGAAGTGTCAGATGCGCTTTTGTTTTGGGTCTCTAACGCCGCGTACACACGAGTGGACTTTTTGACCGGACTGGTCCGACGGTCTATCCGACGGACTTTGGGCGGACTTCCGACAGACTTTCCGAACAAATGCACTTGCCTACACACGATCACACCAAAGTCCGACAGATTCATACGTGATGACGTACGACCGGACTAAAATAAAGAAGTTGGTAGCCAGTAGCCAATAACTGCCCTAGCGCCGTTTTTTGTCGGTCGGACTAGCATACTTTTCGATAGGAACTGGGTCCGGCGGAGTTCCGACATAAAGATTTGAAACATGTTCCAAATCTAAAGTCCGTCAGATTTTCGACTGAAAAAGTCAACTGCAGGTATGATGAAGCCCACACACGGTGGAATACCAGTCCGGTCGAAAAGTCTGCGTGTATGTGTATGCGGCATAAGAGTCTAATATCAGATAGAAGGGAGTCTAGTTTTTTTGTCCTCTGCCTCTTTGCCCTCGAACACATTTGGATTGAATGGATTGGTCAGAATGAGCATTTAAAGCAAAATATTCATTTAGGTGGTTGGTTATGAAGGCCACCTGTGAGTTTTGCTGAAACAAGCGAGAATTAGCATGCCAGATGTAAACAGGAGTTGGAGTGTTTTCTTTGCTCACTGTGACGGAGACAGGAGCATGGTCTGACCACGTAATGTCATATATAGTGGAGGAGGAGATCTTTTGTAACAGGACTTTATCAACCAGGATTAGATTGATGCAAGAATACGAATTATGTCAGGAGTACATCCTACATTTCCTCAGCATGGAGCAGAGGTTGTAGTGTAGGTAGAGGACGCTGTGATTTAGAGGTAGTGTCCTATAATCTACCGATATTATGTAGTCTCCAGGCATTATTATGGCTCCACGTTTAACTGTATTGATCTTGCAGAATAACTTTTTCAGAAAGCGAAGCTGGTGAAAATAATGCGTACACACGACCGGACTTTACGGCATACTTGGTTCGGCGGACCGGAGTCTGTCAGACAATTCGATCGTGTGTGGGCTCCAGCTGACTTTTTTCCCCAAAAGTTTGAACGGACCTAGAAATGAAACATGTTTCAAATCTTTTCGATGGACTCGAGTCCGGTCGAAAAGTCTGCTTGTCTGTATGCTAGTCTGACGGACAAAAACCAACGCTAGGGCAGCTATTGGCTACTGGCTATGAACTTCCTTATTTTAGTCTGGTTGTACGTCATCGCGTACGAATCCATCGGACTTTGGTTGATCGTGTGTAGGCAAGTCCGTTCATTCAGAAAGTCCGTCATAAAGTCCGTTGAACAGTCCGCAGGACAAACTCTGCCGTAAAGTCCGCTCGTGTGTATGCGGCATTAGGTGCATATAGGTTAACTCTTGTGTAGGGTTTGTTATTGAGTACACCCACTAAGATCAGGTAGTGTCCTTCAGGGTCTGTGTGTGACTCTTGGAGGGAGAAAGCCACAGAGTCTCTGATGACAATAAGGACACCTTTCTGCTATTTAGAAACTGAGGCTTGAAATATGTGTGGGAATTTCTTACGGCAAAAGGTAGGGGTGTTTGAGGCCAACCGGTGTGTTTCTTGTATGCACAAGATATCAGAGTGCAATCTTTTTTCCAGACCGAGGCTCTTTTAGCTGGGTGCTTCAAGCCATGGACATTGAAGGAAGTCACTGTAATTGCCATATCTGATACATGAGGGAGGGTGATGACAGCACCTTATAGAGCCCAGGGCTTCTCCTCAGAATCTGCGGTCGATTGTGTGATTGTGTTCTGTATGCGCCCACGGAATCTATGGGAGTTTGTGAGCGCTGGTGTAGAAGAGGTCGTCTTCTCATGTATGTACTCATTTTCCATCTCTGAGGGGGTAGGGTGGCAGATTTACTGCTCATTTCTCGGGGGGGGAGGGGATTGTGGACTGTAAGCACCCTAGTGATTCAGGAATCATGTGGTTTAACTAACTTATTACGATCGAGGTGTTCAGGTATTGTGTTTGTTGTTTTTCCATTTGTGTGACACAACATGCCATTCGTTCTGGGTATTCATCTTGGAGGTGGATGGGGATCCTTCTTGCCTATTCTGGAAAGATATCCCAGGATCGTAGCAGAGCTAGGCCTTCTTCTAAGCTTGTGATCACCAAGGACTCACGGGTGATAGTCAGTTTTGTGGGGTAACCCCACCTCTACACAATGCTGTGGTTTCAAAGTGCTTTGGTCACGGATAGCAAAGATTTGCGTTTCTACATAGTGTACTGTGAGAGATCTGCGAATATTTAAATGGCGGAATATTGCTCAGGGGGTTGTGTATATTTGTGAAAGGCCAGCATAAACTGCTAGGTATATTATCTGGAAGATGTAACGGCTTAGGTAGGTGATGGATTCTATCAATAATCAGTTCAGAGGCCAGTATTGAGGGTAGGAAAGCTGACAGGAAATCTTGTTCATATTGGTGAAGTGTTGCAGGTTGGATGGCTTCAGGCATTTTCACGTTATTCCTATGTGACCTGTCCTTGAGGTTGGCGACTTTTGCTTTAAGCCAGGTCACTTCATCCGACTGGTCATTGTGTGCATCTACTAGTGTGTTTTAGGAGGATGCATATTCACCCATCTTTTTTTCAACACGGTCAATTTTACCTCCTAGTTCCCCCACTTCAGCTTTAAAATTTCTCATGCATTCCATCATACCTGCATGGAAGGAACTGCACAGGGAGACCAGCATGTCTTTGAATGTGGTGTCAGAGATGGGCTGATTGGCAGTAGGGAAGGAGTTAATTGTGTCTGCCAGCTCCCTCGTGTCCTCCATTAACCTTATGGCTGTGAGAGTCAGCAGACATGCAGGGCTTGGATTTCACTGGGCTGTAGGAGAGAGGTGTTGAGGCTTCAGGAGAGTGTTTATGCGAGCCCTCTCTCGATCTCAGGCTCGGTGTGGCAAAGAAAGATCCGCCTGGTGAGACTGGAGAGCAACCGTCGGCGCCACCTTGGAGTGTGATCCCTTAGGAAGAAAGAAATCCTGTAGTTTCTTTGGGTGGGAGGAGTTTTTCCACTTGTGGGTCATCTCCAGGTGCTGTGCGGCACACTAGCTAGATGCTGATGGGGTCTATCAGGTCGGCTGTCCATACAGCAGCGCTGTAGCCACGCCCCCAATAGTCTAGTTTTGAGAGAGTTACTAGTGCGGTCTTCTTAGACATGTTAATTTGCTTATAAAAAATTTTGTTTTATGCTTTTGTAATAAAATATTTTGTTTTTAAATCTGTATATTGTTGTAACATCTATGATGGTACCATGAAAGCCCACATCACCTCTGTCAACTTTCTCCTTAGATGTTATAGACATATATATGGGGGAGGAGAGGGCAGGCCTTGTCTACATATTAAAAGGCACACTGTGGCATGTAGTATCAAGCAGGGCCAGAACAAGGGGTGGGCAGAAGGGGCAGTGTGGTATCATGTGAGGCAGGAGAGTGCCATGAGAATATGGGGGGGATTTGTGTTGGTCGTGGGAATTTGGAGGGGCAGAGGTGCTAGGAGTGGTGACTTAGGGGGATCTTGTCAGAAACCATGAATCAGACTGAGACAGAAGTACAGTTAAATCACACTTGTTTAATAATAATATATAAAAAAAAGGTAAACAGAGTAAGCGTAGTCAAAACATAGCCAGAGTTCAGGAACCGGAACGGATAGCCAGACAAGCCAAAATGTCAGGGAGCCAGAGATGAGCATAGTAGAGCAGCAAGTAGGATCTGGAGCCAGAAGGAATGTCAGCCAAGCAAGTCTTTAACAGGAACACAGGAGAGCATCTCTAGAGATGTGACCAAGGTGAAGGCAGAGATCACCTGCACTGGATGGCTTAATTGGCAGGACTGATGAGTAGGATATCATCAACAGGTGAGTCACTGTGGAGAGATAGGAGCTGGCAATTAGCCAACAGCTGAGGGGCCAGCTTTGAGAAGGATGGGCTGAGCTCAGCCCTGACAGTACCCCCTCCTCAATGACCCCTCCCCCTCAGAGGACCACCAAGCTTGAGGGGAAAATGTCTATGGAAATCACGGAGGAGGACAGGAGCATGTACGTCCGAGGATGAGACCCAAGAGTGTTCCAAGACCGTACCCTTTCCAATGCACCAGGTACTGTATGCACCTACGGGATTCAACAATGGACTGTACTTCATACTCCTCATGGTTCTCAACCTGTACAGAGTGAGGACGAGGCACCGAGGTGGTAAAGTGGTTGCAGACCAAAGGTTTTAATAAGGAGAGATGAAATACATTCAAAATATACGAATTAGAAGGAAGGTCTAATGCATAAACCACTGGGTTAATTGTGCAAAGACTACAGAAAGGCCCAATAAACTGAGGTGCGAACTTCGGAGAGGGTATACAAAGTCGGAGGTTGTGAGATGACAGCTAGACTCTGTCCCCAACCTGGTAGGCAGGTGCAGGCAGGCGTCTGCGGTCAGCATGGAGTCTGTACCTATCATTAGCATGTCGCAAAGCCTCCTGGACTTGTGCCCAAGTGGAATGAAGACCACAGAGATGCTCCTCTAATGCAGGAATGCTCTGCGGAACAAAGGAGTCAGGCAACAAGAAAGGTTGGAAACCATAGTTCACCATGAACGGGGACAATCGGGAAGCAGAATTCAAGGTACTATTGTGAGCAAACTCCGCCCACGGCAAACTGACTACCCCTTTCTGAGACAATCACCTTGGGTAGCCCATGTAAGCAAAAGTTCTCCTGAGCAAAAATGGAAGCCAGTTCCTTAGAAGTGGGCAACTTCTTAAGTGGAATACAATGGGACATTTTCGAGAACCGGTCAACCACCATAAGGATAACTGTGTTGCCCTGGGAGTTGGGTAACTCCACAATAAAATGCATAGACAGGTGGGTCCAGGGTGTCTCTCCATTGGGTATGGGTTGTTGGAGGCCCACTGGAAGGTGTTGTGGAGTCTTACTCTGAGCACACATGGAACAGGCAGCTACGAAGGCAGTTACATCAGCACATTGTAAAAAAGAAGGGGGAAGGTTTGAGACTTTAAATGAGGCGCGGGTAGGCACCTCCATCTCTAAATTAAATCAAATCGAGAGGGAAATGGGACTTTAAATGAAGCGGCTGAACTGCGGAGGTGATGATATAAATATACAATTTTATTTATGACAAGGTAAATATGGTAATTTCATATATACATAAAAGCACAAGGTATAGACACAGTGATACAAAGTATATAAATAAAGATAAATTCATGAGGTTAATAAATAGTATATGACAGCAATCTGGCCTTAAAATGCTAAACACAGCATGCCCGGCACCTGTGTTGATAATCACATAAAGGGAATCTACAAATGTTGGGTTCATGGTATAACATCGTCAAAGCGTAGTATGTGTCTCTGCAGCATCCAATAGCTCTACGCGTTTCGTGGAATTGTCTCCACTCGTCAGGAGCAGATGCAACAGGTTCCTGTAGATTAAATGGTTATGATGAAACCACATTATGTATAGGAGTAAAGAATGTTATTTATAGAAAATTAACCAAATACACTCACCAGCCCCGGCAGTGGGAGGGATAAGGGGCGAGCGAGACAGGTGAACCGGAGGCACAGACCACATCACGGGAGCTGAGGTGGCGTAACTGTACATGGGCAGCTTGGGGTGGTGGTATGGTGCCTAAGGTGGTCCCCATGAATGTAGGTGCTGGCTTGGAAGTATGAGCAAATCAAAACATCTGAAAGTAAGAATGAAAATGTGTAAAAACAAGCAAGGTATGTGTAAGGGAAATGATGAAAAAATGATGAAAAAATAGTGGTGTAAACATGTAAGCCCAATGTGTCAGCATGTGTGAAAAATGGAGGAAAAATATGGGATGTGAAGTGTAATTGGTGTAATGTGTATGAGATGGGCTGACCTATACGTGAGAATGGTCTGAGCAAAAACAAACCTAAAAGTGAAGTAAGTGTAAAAAACAAATGTGTATAAACAAAAAAGTGCAAAAACCAAACGTGTTGTGTGTGGGTCTAAACCAAAGGGCACTTACCCAAGCTGCATGCCATGCAACACCAGGCGGTGGAATAGCTGGTGTGCAGGAGCCCCAGGCAAAGACCGGCCATGTGAACAGCCGGCTCTGACTGAGGGTATATGTACAGGTACGCCACCAACGCCACGTGCATGAACGCAGGGGGGAGCGGGAGAAGGCGTCCGCACCTGGGTCAAACCACCAGGTGATTGGCGCCAAACCGCTCCCACACAGGTCACGCAGAAGGTGCTCTCAATGGCAGCGTGATGACGTCATAATCGACGTCAAACGCTGGACGTGAGGACCGTGACGCCGATGCTCGAAGGGGCGTCCTCCCGATCTCCCGAACACCCTGTGCAGTGAGAGAAGGGAGGACCCAAGAGGCGCATCGCAGCTCTCGCGATAGGAAAAGACCCCCATACACCGTGAACAGGCTGAAAACCCCAAACCTGCACACATCGCCAGAGCGGCAGGAGCGCATGGATATAGGAATTGTAAATTGTGTAATCATATAGGAAATGTAACTTGTGAGGTTTAAATGTAAAACCTATGCCGAGAATTCCATGAATTGCTGTCGCTAATAAAATAAATAGTTACATGTACCGATATACCCTGAATTTGCTTAGCCAGTCCCGATGTGTAAATCCCTAAGTAGGGAATGCACACATCTGAAACTGCACCTCACGCACCAAACCACCACCCCAAGCTGCCCATGTACAGTTACGCCGCCTCAGCTCCCGTGATGTGGTCTGTGCCTCCGGTTCACCTGTCTCCCTCGCCCCTTATCGCTCCCACTGCCGGGGCTGGTGAGTGTATTTGGTTAATTGTCTATAAATAACATTCTTTACTCCTATACATAATGTGGTTTCACCATAACCATTTAATCTACAGGAACCTGTTGCATCTGCTCCTGACAAGTGGAGACAATTCCACGAAACGTGTAGAGCTATTGGATGCTGCAGAGACACATACTAAGCTTTGACGATGTTATACCATGAACCCAACATTTGTAGATTCCCTTTATGGGATTATCAACACAGGTGCCGGGCATGCTGTGTTTAGCATTTTAAGGCCAGATTGCTGTCATATACTATTTATTAACCTCATGAATTTATCTTTATTTATATACTTTGTATCACTGTGTCTATACCTTGTGCTTTTATGTATATATGAAATTACCATATTTACCTTGTCATAAATAAAATTGTATATTTATATCATCACCTCCGCAGTTCAGCCGCTTCATTTAAAGTCCCATTTCCCTCTCGATTTGATTTAATTTAGAGATGGAGGTGCCTACCCGCGCCTCATTTAAAGTCTCAAACCTTCCCCCTTCTTTTTTACAGTTTGTATAGGGATGGAAGCGGCTGGAATATTGGATCAGCAGTGTTCCCCTGCCATCCATGCGTGAGGTGCCGTTTCAGATGTGTGCATTCCCTACTTAGGGATTTACACATCGGGACTGGCTAAGCAAATTCAGGGTATATCGATACATGTAACTATTTATTTTATTAGCGACAGCAATTCATGGCATTCTCGGCATAGGTTTTACATTTAAACCTCACAAGTTACATTTCCTATATGATTACACAATCATAATGGCCTGTTCTGGTATTAAACGCAGTTTTCCACTCGTCGCCCCCCTTAATCCTCATGAGATTGTATGCTCCTCTCAAATCAAGCTTTGTGAAAACCATCTCTCCCTTGAGGCAGTCAAAAAACTCCATAATCAACAGAATCGGATAGGCATTCTTTATCGTGAAATGATTGAGACCCCTATAATCAATACAAGGTCTCAGTTCACCACTCTTCTTCTTCACAAAGAAGAAACCAGCAGGAGACAACGATTTGCGGATGAAACCTCGAAAAAGCGCATCTGTAACATACTCCTCAATGGCCTTATCCTCCAAGACCGACAAAGGGTAAACCCGGCCACGAGGGGGTATGGCACCAGGTTGAAGGTCAATTGCGCAATCATATGACCGGTGCAGGGGGCAAACTACCGGCTTGACCTTTGTCAAAGACATCGCTAAAATCGCGGTACTCTTTCGGCAGGGAGGATAGTGAAAAGGTGCACAGGACTTTGGCTACTTCTGGAAGCATGTCTTACTGCATTGTGGCGACCAGGAGAGAACCTCAGCACGGAGCCAATCAAAAGAGGGGTTGTGCCTCTGTAACCAAGGATAACCAATAACCAGCGGAAACTTAGGTGAGGAAATACCTTGGAATTGGATTAACTCGTGGTGAAGAGCCCCTGCAGCCATCGACAATGGAACAGTCTCATGAGTCACATGGGCAGGCTGTAGAGGTCTTCGGTCAAGAGCCTCAATGGCAAGTGGAGTGTCACACAGCTGCAATCGGAATCGAGTGCTTCGATACAATGACAGCATCAATGAACAGGCCTGCAGCCCCAGAGTCGATTAGAGCCTGTATCTCGACAGATGACTCAGCCCAAGAAAGGGTAACCGAAACCAGGGGCTTATGCTTCTGGATAACTGGGGATGAAACAACGCCACCTAAGGTCTGTCCATGACAGGACCACAAGGTTCAGGCATTCTCTGGATGGGTAGGACAAGACTTCAAAAAGTGACCTACCTGGCCACAATAAAGGCACATTCTCTCCCTCCTCCTAAGGGTTCTCTCATCCGCAGAGAGATGCGTGAAGCCAAGTGCATGGGTTCATCTTCACAGACTGACTTGGTACCAGGAGGCATGGGAGGTGAGGGAGGCAAGGGTGGGACTGCAAAATTCGGAGACAAATGTACAGGAGGCTTCCGCAAGTGCTCCTTAAAAGAGAGTCTTTCTCTTAGTCTGGAGTTAATGGGGATAGCAAACGTGATGAACCTCTCCAACTCAGTGGGTATATCTCGGGCTGCTATCTCATCCTTGATGGTATCCGAGAGACCATGAGAAAAAGCAGCTACGAGGGTCTCATTGTTCCAAACAACCTCTGCTGCCAGAGTACGGAATTCAATTGGCGTAATCGGCAACAGTTTGATGGACATGAGGCACTTGGCAGCAGAAGCTGAACGTGCGGAAATGTCAAATACCCTTTTTAAAGAAGTCACAAACTCAGGGTAACTCAAGACAACAGGTTTTTGCGTCTCCCATAGAGGGTTTGCCCAGGCCAAGGCTCTCTCAAAGATATCACAAAACCTATTTTGCTTCTGTCCACGGAAAATGCCTGGGGCAGCATCTCAAAGTATATCTCAACCTGGTTCAGAAACCCTCTGAATTGGACTGGATCGCCCCCAAATCACCGAGGAAGTGGAGTGGAACAAGACATACCTCTTATAGAGCAGAGAAACTCCAGATATGTTGACCAGGCGAAGGCAGGAAAGGAATGAACAAGACCGTTTAAATAGCCAGAAGGGGCTGGCTGTAGGTGGGACTGACGAGCAGATAATGATAACCAGGTGAGCCAATGAGGGATCAATGAGTGCTGACAATTATTCGACAGCTGAGTAGCCTGAGCACAGAGAAGAGAGCTGCTAAGAGCCCAGCCCTGACAGGGAGATTGTGCTAATAGGAATGATTGGGAAGTATTTGTGCTAGGACGGGAAATTTTTAGGTGGGGGGTTGTGCTTGGAGGGGAATTGAGGGGGAAGATGTGCTGGGGGGGGGGGTTGGAGTAGGGGAGAGTATGTGTACTTGAATGGGAAATTTTAGGGGTAGAGGATTTGTGCTTTTTTTTGGGAGGGGGGGGCAAAGATTTGTACTTGAAGGAGAGGGAATTTATGCCTATGGGGTAATCATGCAGATTAGTGCTCTGAGCACTTGGGGGATTTTTTTTTTGCTCACACAAAATGCTCATACATCTGGGAGTATTGAGTGCCATGGAATGGAAGTAAACAGAAGGGAACACTCTAGATTGCAACATCAAGTCCAAAACAAATTAAAATAAACGTACAGCATGGTTTATAAAACAAGGAGGATAAAGATCAGCATGAAACCAAAACAAAGTAAATTAACAAAAAAGATAAAACATGTTCATCACATAATACAAATAAAGGACAAAAATGAATCAATAAAATAATATATTTATATAATAACCAATAATCATAGATCTATATATATTTATATATATAGATCTATAGATCTATATATATCTATATACAGATATATATAGATCTATAGATCTATATATATATGGAGAGAGAGAGCAATTAAATCACTGTATTTGTCTCTATTTCTTCATTCACCGTGGAATGTGGCAAGGCAGATGTTAATGATATACGAACAGGATGGGAGGTGTGAAAGTTGTGGAACCCCCATGTTTTAGAGACATTATCCTATCCTTGGTGCCAGGAAGTCTGCATAGGTCTTAATTAATTCTAGGTTTACCTGGCTAAAGATGTGCATTATTGTCAATTTGCTGGGATAGAGATGCGATAATGGCATGATGTGTGGAAGGCAGATGGTTTTGAAGGCCCCCACCCTTGTTCAGGGATGGATGTTCCATTTTGATGTACTGTAGGTGGTCTTCTTCACGCCTTTTGCAAGCCAATTGTTCTCTATGTCCAAAATGTACAACTCACTATAAATGCTGAGGTATGTTTCCTGATTGGAACTGAAGAAGTGGCTTGGATAAGTTATGAAACGTCTTCAACGTTACAGAACAAAAGTCCGGCTGAATGTGACTAACTACTACTAGATATACCATGACCTGGATAAATGGAAAACTACACAGACATGTACTTTATCTCTTGATTTATACGTATTATGTTTTTTTTTTTTTTTATCTCGGTCAAATATATGTTAATCTCTAATAAGTACAGGTATGGTATTTTATACAAATGTCCGTTGACAGTCACATACTCAAACAGGAAGATAATAAAAGATGTCAAGATGGCTGCCACTTTTCATCATAGGCTCCATTCTGAGGGATTGGCTCTCAGTGAGTTAAGGGCTGTAGATCAGAGCTTGGAGTACCATGGAAATTGATGAATGGATTTTCCCATAATGTGATTTTTGGGATGCGATGCCGTCTGCACCCAATTAATCAATAGCCAACATTATGATTTCTGCTGTTATGGGAAGACATGAGTAATGAGGGCCGAGCAATGAGACGATAAGCCTTGTCTTTGATGTCTTACTGTACAGTAATCTAAAAGGAGACTCTACTCAGTATATATTAAAAATAGGAATCAGGTTCCATCTTGAAAAAACTTTGATAGATGAAAACAGCTTATTCATTTATCACAGTACACATCCCAAAGGCTTCCTGCTTTTTGTAAAGCATAACACCAGACATTTTTTTTAATATATATATATTTATTGAGCTTTTATAAGTTATAAAACAGGAATGGGGAAATGGCAATAGAAATGCATCAAAAACCACAATCATTCCATTGTAATATCATAGTGTCAAAGAAAAAATGGGAAGAATACGGTGCATATATATATATATCAACAGAGGTGATATATACAGCATTCTAGAAAAAGGAGACCAGTTGCAGAGTCATAGGATACATAACCAAAAACAAATTAAATTGCCACAATGATAGGAATCATGGATGGGGAAGCCCCCTGAAAATCCAGAAGAGCACGGAGTACGAAGAATTTTTACCAGGGCTTCGTTTCTTGAAAAAAGTATTTTTTTTTTTGGTGCTGGAACCCTGAGATTTTGTTGTCTTTACAAGATAAACTGAATTTAAACATTAGGTTGGCAGCTTCTGCACACTAAAGGATTTCCATGATCACTGGGCAGTGGTAGGGATACGTAAATTAAAAATGGAAGTGCTACATCGTGATATTCCAGGTACCAGTTTATTCCTAAGACGGTTTGTTTACAAAGCCAATGCCTTTCAAGGGCTGTAGTAAAAGTATTGATATGACAGTCTGAGTCCGCTTGCAAGCAATCTAGAGCATCCATAAGATCGGCAAAGGGCTAATGGGCTTCAGCTGAAGTCTGAGTCATAACGTGTTTTCTGATCTTATGGATGCTCCAGATCTCTTGCATTTTCATGAATAAAGTCATTCTCAGGATCAAAAGCAGACTCCTGCTTTCTTATCTACTTACACTTTTGGAGGTGTACAGGAGAGTGACATCCCACAAGTATATTAGGGTATGGCGGCAAAGTCACTTTTTGTGGTGTTTTGGATTATTATGACGGTGTTGTAAAATAGTACAGCTGTTCAAGCTAGTTGCTGATGAATGTTGTTTTGTTTTACAACACCACTGTAATAATATTTTTACTACTGAGTACATATATTTGGACCCTATCTAGAACTACTTTGATTGGTTCTCGATCATTAGTGGTCTTTAGAGCTCCTAGTGTCAGTCAGCTTTGGCAGCTAGACTGTGCAGGCTGTTACTCAGACCTCATTTAAAATTTGTCTTTTTTTGAGCAGTATGGCTGAACGGTGGTGGTGATAGGGGGTTGAAACCTTGCTATCTTAGAACTTGTTGAACAACGGTGGGGGGAAGGAAGAGGTCTGCTGTGGACCTTGCTAAGAACAGCAGAGGGGGGAAGAGGTACACAGTCATTCTTGCTAACTCAGACCTTATTTGAAATGTGTCTTTTGTGGTAAACAGCATTGGGGAGAGGGAATGGGGGGGGGGGGGGCACTGTCAACCTTGCTAACTCTGCCCTCATTAAAAATGTGTCTCGTTGAGCAGGATGGTTGAACACTGGAGGGGGAAGAGGTGTGCAGTCAACCTTGCTTACTCAGACCTCATTACAACTTTGTCTCTTGATCAGCAGTGTGGTTGAACAGAGGTGGGGGGCAGGAATGGGGGGGCACTGTCAACCTTGCTTATTCAGACCTCATTAAAAATTAGTGTCTTGTTAATCAGTATGGTTGAACAACGATGATCTTGGGATAGGGGGGCAACGGTCAACCATGCCAACTCAAACCTCATTAAAAATGTGTCTCTTGCTGAGCAGTACAGTATGGTTGAACGGCGGTGGGGGGCGGAGGTGTGCTGTCTACCTTGCTAACTCAAACCTCATTTAAAATTTGTCAAACACTGTGGTTGAACAGCAGTGGGGGGTAATGGGTGAGGGGCACTGTCAACCTTTCTAACTCAAACCTCATTAAAAATTTGTCTCTTGCCAAGCAGTGTGGTTGAACGGCAGTAGGGGATTGGGGGGGGGGCATTGTCAACATTGCTAACTCAGACCTCATTACAAATGAGTCTCTTGCCAAGCAACGTGGTTGAATTGCGGTGAGGGGATGGGGGGGCACTGTCATCCTTGCTGACTCAGACCCCATTAAAGTTTGTCTCTTGCCGAGCAGTATGGTTGAACTGCAGTGGGGGGGAGGAGGTGTGCTGTCGACCTTGCTAACTCAAACCTCATTTAAAATGTGTCTCTTGACCAGCAGTGTGGTTGAACAGCGGTGAGGGGCAGGGATGGGGAGGGGCACTGTCAACCTTGCTAACTCAGACCTCATTAAAAACTGGTCTTTTGCCAAGCAATGTGGTGGAACAATGCTGGGAGGTGGTGTTGGGGGGTACTGTCAAGCTTGCTAACTTAGACCTCATTGAAAATGTGTCTCTTGCCAAGCAATGTAGTTGAACATTGGTGAGGGGAGAGGATGGGTGGGGGGCACTGTTAACCTTGCCAACTCAGACCTCATTAAAGTTTATCTCTTGCCGAGCAGTATGGTTGAACAGCAGTGGGAGGAAGAGGTGCGCTGTCAACCTTGCTAACTCAAACCTCATTGGAAATGTGTCTCTTGCCAAGCAATGTGGTTGAACTGCGGTGAGGGGAGGGGATGGGGGTGTGCTGTCATCCTTGCTAACTCAGACCTCATTAAAAAAGTGTCTCTTGCCAAGCAATGTGGTTGAACATTGGTAAGGGGAGAGGAAGGGTGGGGGGCACTGTTAACCTTGTCAACTCAGACCTCATTAAAGTTTGTCTTTTGCCAAGCGGTATGGTTGAACAGTGGTGGGGGGAGGAGGTGCGCTGTCGACTTTGCTAACTTAAACCTCATTTAAAATTTGTCTCCTGTCAAGCATTGTGGTTGTAAAGCAGTGAAGGGAGGAGGGGGGGCACTGTCAACCGTCAACCTTGCTAACTCAGATCTTGTTAAAAATGTGTCTCTTGCTAAGCAATGTGTTTGAACAATGCTGGGGGGAGGTGTTGGGCAGTGCTGTCAACCTAGCAAACGTAGCCCTCATCGAAAATGTATCTCAATGTGGTTGAAAACTGTTGGGGGGGGGGTGCTGTTGACCCTGCTAACTCAGACCTCATTAAAAATGTGTCCCTTGCCGAGCACTATGGTTGAACGGCGGTGGGGGGGAGGGGGCGCTGTCAACCTTGCTAACTCAGCAACCACAACACGGATCAGAACTGGACAAAATGTTATGCTTACCTGACCCCCTAGGGCATGAGTGCTCAACCTGTGGCCCTCCAGATGTTGCAGAAAATGTGTCTCTTGCCAAGCAATGTGGTTGAACTGCGGTGAGGGGAGGGGATGGGGGGGGCGCAATCATCCTTGCTAACTCATACCTCATTAAAAAAGTGTCTCTTGCCAAGCAATGTGGTTGAACATTGGTGAGGGGAGAGAATGGGGGGGGGAGGCACTGTTAACCTTGCCAACTCAGACCTCATTAAAGTTTGTCTCTTGCCGAGCAGTATGGTTGAACAATGGTGGGGGGGGGGCACTGTCAATCTTGCTAACTCAGACCTCGTTAAAAATGTGTCTCTTGCTAAGCAATGTGGTTGAACAATACTGGTGGAGGTGTTGGGCAGTGCTGTCAACCTAGCAAACTTATCCCTCATTGAAAATGTATCTCTTGCCGAACAATGTGGTTGAAAACTGTTGGGGGGGACCCTGCTAACTCAGACCTCATTAAAAATGTGTCCCTGGTTGAACGGCGGTGGGGGGAGGGGGCACTGTCAACCATGCTAGCTCAGCCATCACAACACGGATCAGAACTGACGCCCTAGGGCATGGGTGCTCAACCTGTGGCCCTCCAGATGTTGTGGAACTATAAGTCTCCACCTTGCCTCTGCCTTTGTGAGTCATACTTGTTAACTGTCAGTGGCTTGCAATGCCTCATGGGACTTGTAGTTTCCAGCTGGAGGACCACAGGTTGAGTACCCATGCCCTAGGGTAGTGATGGCGAACCTTGGCACCCCAGATGTTTTGGAACTACATTTCCCACGATGCTCAACTACACTGCAGAGTGCATGAGCATCTTGGGAAATGTAGTTCCAACACTTCTGGGGTGCCAAGGTTCACCATCACTGCTCTAGGGAGATTCAACAACACTTTTTTATGTGGTGGTGATACTTCTTTTTTACTGATTTTAGGATTTTATTGAATCTTTGCTGCAACAAATTGTAACAGTGCTAAAGAAAAATTAAACCCTACAAGTTATTTGATTGGCGCATTTAATAAAGCTGTCATTAGGTGTAGATATTCACATAAAACAGAGGTGTACATTGAAAGTCTATGTCATCTTTTTTTTTTTTTTGAGCTATAAAAATAGAATTTCGCTTCCAATAAGCCAGATAGTTTATATGTTAAGAATAGGCTAAGTTCTTTTTTTTCTTTTTCTTTTTTCACACTCCAGCCGAGAATACGAATTCTACAACAAAAGCAATCAGACAGTATTCTTATATATATATATCAAATAAACTGCAGATATTAATGTTTGCAGCCAAATGCAATCTTCTCTCCTAGCGAGAGGCTGCACTTTCGCAATCTGTTAAAATGAATCAATCAATATGTAACAGCTTCTATTGTGTCCCAAAGTTACAAATTCTTTTATGCTGACAAAATAACGTACGCCTTTGCGCATTATCAAGGCTTTGGTGTGAAGGAGACGGCAATTCTCCGGGTACAATAACCCGATCCTGCCTGCAGATTCAAATATTGGATTCTATAATCACATTAAAAAGCAATTTCTCATCACCGAAAAAGTTACATGATGTGCCTTTCTGTTGGGGGTTGTATATGAAAAGGACGGAACGCGGTAAAGCAACAGTTTCTGAACTTTTACATGTGAAAAACTCCACATTGTTGAAAATGAACACATCTGATGAAGGGGTGCTTATTTTTTGAAGTGGGGTGTTAAAGTGGACCATACAGTGACTGACATGTTATTATATAGAGCAATATGTATTTTTTCTAAAAAAAAATTTAAAAAAAGTCCATCTTTTATTACTAAGGAGCTATCCTTTTGCTTCAGTCCAGTGACTATGCCTAGGCTGAAATGATGTGATCGGTCTGCTGCAAGCAGGAAGAACCATTTCCTCAATCTCCTCTCCAGTGGCGGCTGGTATTTTGTTTTGGGGGGGCGGCAAACAATGCACCCACGTGGATCGGTTGGTCGGATCACCCATAACACAACAGAGGAGAGTGAGGAGTGTACACCGGCAGGAAAGCCAACCAATAGATAGTTGAAGGAGGACAGAGACACAAAAGGTAATGCAGAACAGGGGAGAAAGGCGGCTTTTAAGCAATTCAGCAGAATGAAAGAACTTACAAATTCATGTTTTTGTTGAAATCAGAAATAAAATAAAAGTCATTAAATGGTGGTTTTGATCAACTGCAATTAAATGGCATATAGATTATCTCAATTGAACAAGGCAGGTATACTTGATTGCACAGGGAACACAGGACCCAGAGAACACGGGACATATGTACCACAGGAAACACAGAGAAAGGGGCACAGAGAACATGGGACATAGGGACCACAGCACACAAAGAGCAAGGAGCACAGGGAGCACAGTACACAGAGGACATGGGGTAGAGGGACCACAGGACACAGAGAACATGGGGCTCAGAAAACATAGGTCACATAGAACATGGGACACAGGGAACACGGGGCACAGAGGACATGGGGCTCAGAGAACACAGGACACAGAGGACAGGGAACACAGGGCACAGAGGACATGGGACACAGGGAACACAGAACACAGAGAACATGGGGCACAGGGAACACAGGACACATAGAACATGGGACACAGGGAACACAGAACACAGAGAACATAGGGCTCATAGAACACAGGACACAGAGGACAGGGAACACAGGGCACAGAGGACATGGGACACAGGGAACACAGAACACAGAGAACATGGGGCACAGGGAACACAGGACACATAGAACATGGGACACAGGGAACACAGAACACAGAGAACATAGGGCTCATAGAACACAGGACACAGAGGACAGGGAACACAGGGCACAGAGGACATGGGACACAGGGAACACAGAACACAGAGAACATGGGGCACAGGGAACACAGGACACATAGAACATGGGACACAGGGAACACAGAACACAGAGAACATAGGGCTCATAGAACACAGGACACAGAGGACAGGGAACACAGGGCACAGAGGACATGGGACACAGGGAACACAAAACACAGAGAACATGGGGCACAGGGAACACAGGACACAGAGAACATGGGGCACAGGGAACACAGGACACAGAGAACATGGGACACAGGGAGCACAGGACACAGACAACATAGGACACAGGGAACACAGAACACAGAGAACATGGGGCTCAGAGAACATAGGACACAGAGGACAGGGAACACAGGGCACAGAGGACATGGGACACAGGGAATACAGGACACAGACAACATAGAACACAGGGAACACATGACACAGAGGACATGGGGTTCAGGGATTATAGGACACAGAGAACATGGAGTTCAGAGAACACATGACCCTTAGAACATGGGACTCAGGGAACATAGCACACAGAGAACATGGGGTCCAGGGAACATGGGACACAGGGGACATAGGACACAGAGAACATGGGGTGCAGAGGACATAGGATACAGGGAACACAGAACACAGAGAACATGGGACACAGGGAACACAGAACACAGAGAACATGGGACACAGGGAACACAGAACACAGAGAACATGGGACTCAGGGAACACAGGACATAGAGAACATAGGACACAGGGAACACAGGACATAGAGAACATAGGACACAGGGAACACAGAGAACATGGGGCACAGGGAACACAGGTCACAGAGAGCATGGGACATGGGGAACATAGGACGCAGAGAACATAGGGTTCAGGGAACATAGGACACAGAGAACATGAGGCACAGGGACAACAGGACAAAAAGAGTATGGGGCACAGAGAACACAGGATAAATAGAATATGGGGCACAGGGAACACAAGACACAGAAAACATGAGGCTCAGAGAGCACAGGACACAGAGAACATGGGGCCCATGGAAAATGGGACACGGGGCAAAGAGAACATTGGGGCAAAGAGAACATTGGGGCAAAGAGAACATTGGATGAATAGAACATGGGGCACAGGGAACACATGACACAAGGAACACAAGGCTAGGAGAACACAGGACACAGAGAACAGGGGGCACAGAGAAAACAGGACAAAGAGAATATGGCACACAGAAAACACAGAGCACAGGGAACTTGGGATAAATAGAACATGGGGCACTAAGAACACAGGATACAGGGATGGCAGAGCACAAGGAACACTGGACTTGCAGAACCCATGGTATGGAGAAAGCAAGGAGCAGGGAACATGGGACATAGGGTAGCAGGAAGCACAGAAAACCTGGGGTGGAGGAATTTAATTGGCACCTAAAACAAAAGAAGCGTAGGGCTGGAAAGCATGGCACACAGCAAGACACATGGAACACAAAAACACATGAACACAGGAGACAGAGAACAAGGCGCACAGGGAACACAGGACACAGAGAAAAAGGGGCACATGGAACACAAGACACCTGAAGTACAGGGGACACAGAGATGAAGGTGCACATTGAACACAAAGAACAATAGAATAAGGTACACAGGGAACACAAGACACAGAGAACATTGGATACAGAGAACACAGGGAGCACAGGACATCATGGAGAACACAGAGAATACATGACATTGAGAACACAAGGAACACAGGACATGGAGAACTTGGTACACAGGACATGGAGACCAAGGGAACACAGGGTATCAAGAATAGGGGGAGCACAGGGTATTAAGAACAGGGGGAACACAGGGAACACAGGGTATTAAGAACAGAGGGACACAGGTCATCAAGAACATGGGGAACATAGGGTATCAAGAACAGGGGGAACATAGGACATGGAGATCACAGGGAGAACAGAACATAGAGAACACAGGACATAGAGAACACTGGGCACAGAGAACACAGGGAATCAAGATCATGGAAAATAGAAATGGATTCAGCTTCTCCGAATTTTTAACAGGTGCTCAGAGCAACAAAATGAATGAGAAGAGGCAGCTGAGCCTTCAGACAAGCCGTTTCCCAGCAGTGGGTGCGAACTCTTCAATCAGCTTAATTTGTTGTGAGCCTCACGCCGGCGTGTCCGCGTGTGATAAGAGAAAGACGTATACATAACGCTAGAGGATTCTATGGGGGAATGTTCTCCTTGTTTAATTTCTCAATTTGTTTCAATCTAGATGCCGTCTATTGGTTGCTGTGTTCAATTATCTGACTTCTTCTTTTCTCTGAAGTGACGGTCACAGGCCTGTTCAAAGCCCAACCAGACCACAGAAAACCTGTTTAACATTCTGTGCAGACACCCGTCACTCAGTCAGCACACAAGAAAGCTCTCCGCATTGGAAGCAGACACATATCAGAATACTTAAAGGGAACCGGTTATTAAAATCCAGTTAATACGATCTATTTCAGCTTTTTTGCTGAATTGCATTATTATTTTCAGTATCAGATAAACCTAAAAACATGGCTGGTGGGTACAGCCACATCAATGCATACATCGTGGTGGCTGTACAAGAAATCCTTAATGTGTTGTTTGAGCTGAAAACGATATCTCCAATATCTGTACCTGAGTTCTTCTCTGCTGCACTACAGAACCCCCCCATTATACTTGGTAGATAAGGAAAGGGAGGCGTATTCTATAGTCCACCAAGGAAGAATAACATGTTACTTCTTCTGGAGAAGGGCAACAAAGGAGGCAATTGCTTGATAGATCTATAACAATCATAGATCTATCAGGCCGTTGCCTCCTTTGTTCCCCTTCCTCTGAAGAAGCATATCCTTCCACGAAATGTG
Source organism: Aquarana catesbeiana (assembly GCF_042186555.1). NCBI lineage: Eukaryota > Metazoa > Chordata > Amphibia > Anura > Ranidae > Aquarana > Aquarana catesbeiana. Next base: position 405,368,855 of record NC_133329.1, read on the forward strand.
TCCAGAACTGGGAATTTTCTCTTCTCTTGGACACTGGATATCGAACGGGCAGACTGCAATTTGGTAATGTACTTTATTAGATTAATATGTAATCGGAGTACATGAAGATAGGAGAAACCGATATAGGGGACAAATATTTGATCAATCAGACTTGTTTTTAATAATGTTTCCAGTATTATGCTAATGAAGTGATTGTTTTACATAAACATTTGGGTAATACAGTGCCTTGAAAAAGTTTTCATACCCCTTGACATTTTCCACATTTTGTCAGGTTACAACTAAAAACGGAAATGTATTTTATTGGGATTTTATGTGATAGACCAACACAAAGTGTCACATAATTGTGAAGTAGAAGGAAAATGATAAATGGCTTTCCACATTTTTTTACAAATAAATAAGTGAAAAGTGTGGGGGGCATTTGTATGGCGCCCCCCGGAGTCAATACTTTGTAGAACCCCCTTTCTCTGCAATTATAGGCTGCAAGTCTTTTTGGGGATGTCTCTACCAGCTTTGCACATTTAGTGAGGGACATTTTTGCCCATTCTTCTTTGCAAAATAGCTCAAGCTCTGTCAGTTTGGATGGAGAGCTTCTGTGAACAGGAATTTTCAAGTCTTGCCACAGATTCTCAATGGGATTTAAGTCTGGACTGTGAATGGGCCATTCTAACACATATGCTTTGATATAAACCATTCCATTGTAGCTCTGGCTGGATGTTTCGGGTCTTTGTCCTGCTGGAAGGTGAACCTCCTTCCCAGTCTCAAGTCTTTTGCAGACTCTAACAGGTTTTCTTCTAAGATTGTTCTGTATTTGGCTCCATCCATCTTCCCATCAACTCTGACCAGCTTCCCTGTCCCTGCTGAAGAAAAGCATCCCCACCACATGATGCTGCCACCACCATGTTTCACGGTGGGGATGGTGTGTTCAGGGTGATGTGCAGTGTTAGTTTTTCCTCCACACATAGTGTTTTGCTTTTATGCCAAAAAGTAAAATTTTGGTTTGACCAGAGCACCTTCTTCCACATGTTTGCTGTGTCCCCCACATGGCTTTTTGCAAACTACAAACAGGACTTCTTATGACTTTTTTTCACCAATGTCTTTCTTCTTGTCACTCTTCAATAAAGGGCAGATTTGTGGAGATCACGACTAATAGTTGTCCTGTGGACAGATTCTCCCGCCTGAGCTGTGGATCTCTGCAGCTCCTCCAGAGTTACCATGGACCTCTTGGCTCTTCTCTGATGAATGCTCTCCTTGCCCGGCCGGTCAGTTTAGGTGGACGGCCATGTCTTGGTAGGTTTTCAGTTGTGCCATATTCTTTCCATTTTCGGATGATGGATTGAACAGAGCTCTGTGAGATGTTCAAAGCTTGGGATATTTTTTTAATAACCTAACCCTGCTTTATACTTCTCCACAACTTTATCCCTGACCTGCCTGGTGTGTTCCTTGGCCTTCATAATGCTGTTTGTTCACTAAGGTTCTCTGAAAAACCCCTGAGGGCTTCACAGAACAGCTGTTTTTATACTGAGATTAAATTAATCACAGATGGACTCCATTTATTAATTAGGTGACTTCTGAAGGCAATTGTTTCCTCTAGATTTTAGTTGGGGGTATCAGAGTAAAGGGGGGCTGAATACAAATGCACGCCACACTCTTCAGATGTTTATTTGTTAAAAAAATTGAAAACCATTTATCATTTTCCTTCCACTTCAGAATTATGTGCCACTTTGGGGTTTATTTACTAAAGGCAAATCCACTTTGCACCACAAGGGCACTTAGAAGTGCAGTCGCTGTAGATCTGAGGGGGACATGCAAGGAAAATAAAAAACAGCATTTTTGCTTGCACATGATTGGATGATAAAATCAGAAGAGCTTCCCCTCATTTCAGATCTTCCCCTCAGATCTAAAGCGACTTCACTTCCAATTGCACTTGTAGTGCAAAGTGGATTTGCCTTTAGTAAATCAACCCCTTTGTGTTGGTCTACACATAAAATCCCCAAAAAATACATTTACGTTTTCGGTTTTAACATGACAAAATGTGGGAAATTACAAGGGGTATGAATACTTATTCAAGGCACTGTATATCCTTGAGCATCACAAAACGTCCTGTTTATATCCCAAATTCTCTACTGCAAACAATCACAGACCAGATTTTGAAAAAAAAAAACAGTTTTTCTTCGTTTCTGTTATACAAGTTTGTAAAAAAGTACATTTTCTCCTTCAATGATGTGCGCCGATTGGGCTGCACTGATGGACACTGATGAGGAGGCACTAATATGCAGCACTAATGGGCACTGATAGGCGGCACTGATGAGCACTGATAGGCGGCACGGATAGGCAGTACTGATGGACACTGAAAGGCAGCACTGACTGGCATCACTGATGGGCACTGATTTGCTTTACTGCTGGGCACTGACTGGCATCTCTGCTGGGCACTGTTGGGGCTGCACTGATGATCAGTGCCCTAATTATCTGTGCATATCTCTCCTTTGAGGAAATGCCGCTGATTGGCTCTCCTCTCCTCATACACTGTGTGTGTGAGGAGAGGAATGCCGATAACTGGCATTTCCATGTTTACATGTGATTGGACACAGCTGATCACATGGGTAAAGAGCCTCGTCATCTTCTCTTTACCGAGATGGGGGATATGATGTCCTCCCAGAATGAGAAAGCCACTTTGCGCCCATCATTTTCCTATATGGCGGGCGGAAGGTGGTTAAAGTGGAACTTGACTCTCCCAATCAGCATTGATTATTTTTTAACCTTAAGCTGCTCACATTAGTGAATAGATAGGAAATGATATCATATTTACTTGTTTTAAACTCTTTTTTTTTCTTACATTTCTTCAGTTACTTTCTGCTTTCTTGCCCCAGCAAATGATGTCATACATCCCAGGAGCCTTCAGGAGAGGAGGAGAGGTTTTCTCAGCTAAACACACTCTCCTGCATGCATGCCTGAGCTAAGGGCAGATGGATTTCAGGAAGTAAATGCTACATAAACCATCTGCCCTTACTCAAGATGGCCACATCCAGAAATGCTAGGGGGTGTTTCTCAAAATGATTTCTCAAACAAAATAAAGCATGGAGACATGGATGGATGGGGGAGTTTGCTTTGAATATTAAAAATGAAATAAATAGCGTTTTTGGTTTGTGGTTGTGACAATGAGGCTTTTGCAAAAAAAAATATCGGACATGCCATGTGTGGCAGGCAATACCAGCTGCCAACATGTCTCATAGAAGCAAATCAGGCTGCATTGCAACTGTGTCTAATGGACGTGTGAAATACCCCTTCAAACAGCAGCATTGCCCATGTGAAAGTGGCCTACAGGTAGCTGTTTGTTTACATTTAGTGTCAAGAGTTGGAGCTGAAGCTGCAGGGGGAGCACAGCAAAAGTGAGTATCTGTAGGTGGGTTGGCAGGAGGTAATGTCCAATCAAAAGAACCTGTCCCCTTGCTCTAAATGGTCAAAGTGACAGATACTCTTTAGACAGATTTCCTAATGTCAACACCAGGTCCCATTACATTTCAATTATTGCCTATTCACCTGCCAAAATCTCATATGTAGCACCCCTCCTGGCTGGAGTAGAAGGAAACTTGCCTCCAGCGCAGAGAAAGAGCTGACCCAGGGTGGATCCACGGCTGATGTCAAGATAGTCATGACAATGATGGGCACCAGTAACTTAGTCTTAGTCTTTTTTTCAAGTTTGATTGTTCCAGCTTAAAGGGAGAGGTCTCATCTAGGAACAGGACCCCAGACTTAGCCAAATTTTTGCCTCCATCCAAGGGAGTGCCAAGATCCTCCGAGGGCAGACACCACCCCACCTCCTGCAGGACATCCATCCTTTGGCTCTATACTACTTTGGGTGCTGTACCCTCCTCAACCAGGGTTAGGGTCTTGGTCTCTTTCAGCAACAGGGTTTAAAACTCATCCAGACTTTTCCCTCCATCCAAAGGAGTGCCAAGATTCTCTGAGGGCAGACACCAACCCCCCTCCAGCAGGACATCCATCCTCTGGCTCTACTACCTTGGGTGCTGTACCCTCCTCAACCAAGGTTAGGGTCTTGGTCTCCTTCAGCAAGAGCTTCAAAGTCATCCAGACTTTTCCCTCCATCCAAGGGAGTGTCAGGATCTTCTTAAGGTGGACACCAGTCCCCCTCCAGGACTTCCATCCTCTGGCTCTGTTACCATGGGTGCTGTACCCTCCTCGACCAAGCTGGAAAGCTGGAGGACCCTGAGCTAGGCCTCAACCAGGTTCTGGCCTACTTAGCACAAACCATTGCACACATCTCCCCAGGCCACAGCCCAGGGGGAAAATAACTCACTAGGTCACTCCCAAAACATGTATTGCCTCAGTGCATGCACTACTGTCGATGCACCTCCTAGCAGTTGCCAAAGAGGACATAAGTACTCATTAGACCAGGATTGTTATCACCCCATGACTATTCCCCTAAGTGCCATTGAAACCCAATGGCAGATGCAGGGAACAGCAGCAACCCTAAACACAAAGGAGAAACCACATGAAAGACTATAAATTGGGCTAGGCAAACTACTACCCAGGAAAGCTAAATTTACTAGACGCCTATGTAATGTAAGTTATGTAAGGTTATGGTGAAGCATTGGTCATGTGGGTCTTCATTAGAGATCACATGATTAATGTTCTGGTAGAGACAGTTTGTTAAATATATTTGAGAAAATAATTTTACTATTAATCGGATGATAATAAAATTTAGGCCTCAAAATGGTAAGATATTCTCTTAAAAATAAAAACTGACATTTTTTGTTCACTTCAAAGTCATCCTTCAATAAAGGGAGCAAAAATAACACAGGAGCTCGGGATCAGACAGAATTATTTTTAGCAAATGTGGATAAAAGAAGCGACAGGCAAACCACACGTACTGCAAGATGGTCTTTTCAGGAGTGCACACGGGGGGCTTCCGAACTTCAAAGATCATAAAACAAAGTGAGGAACAAAAGAAAGAGAGGCGGCTCGATTTTATATCAATATGTCGCTCTCTGAGTATCAAAGTGTCCACGGGAACAAAAGAGGAGATCTGAGAGGACAAAATTACTAATTATTTCACGTTGCGTCAGGGCCATTTTAAACCTTCCGAAAGTCTTGACGGTGGAGCCAGTTTTATTTCGCTGCTGAAAGTTGATCTTTGGCAGTTTGGTAGATGGGATAAAGTTCGTCTTTGAGCCTGATATCCTGGTCAATATCAACAGCCACAGCAGGTCAGGAGCAACATTGTACTGTAAATGGTTAGGAGATAAACCTGGGGATCCTTAATCTTACAAACTGTCAAGTTCTGTGCACTCAAAAGATACAAACCATGGGGCTCTATAGAAGGCACTGCATGATTTCATGGCTGAACTCCTTCAGAGTGCCATCAAAGTGCTTAGAAAAACGCAAATTTCAGAGTATCTGCCAAGCTCGCCCATTCATTCTAAAGAACTTTTGAGTACAAGCCCATACTCTGAAGTCCGTGGGTGTTATTGAAAGTGTGTGGCACCGGCCGGGCTGGGACATCTAGTAAGATCCAAAGGTGCAAATTAATTCCTCCTTTCTCATTGACACCCCATGCATATTGCTGGAATGAAAAAATGTAATCAAAGTGATCTAATTTTTGAATCTCATTTTCTTTCCCCGGTTTTACAGTTTTATTTTTTTAAATAATCACATGTGGCTTATCCTTAAAACATCAATTCTCGCTATATTCTCTCATTCCGACAATCTGACACATAAGGAAAGAAAGAAAATCTTTTCTCTCTCTATCCCCTCTGACTCTATTCCTTTTCTACATTTTTTCTCCTTCTTAACTCATTTCTTATTCCCCTTCTGCACAAATACCACAACCTTGGTGGCCCTTTTGTCCCAGAATCATTTTCGCTTCTTATCTCAAAGTCCCCCTTGCCCACCCTGAGGCCATTTCCCACAGTCCCTTATCCTCATATTTTCTTGAAATGTGCCAACCCAAAACTCAATTAATGTGTAAATACGTGAATATGTTAATAAACAAAAAGAATATTAAAAAAGAATAAAGGGGAGTGAGAAAAATTGTTCGGCATCCTGCCTCACCTTCCCTTCCACTCTCTATATAGCAAAACCTAAATGTATTTATCCCCCCAGTGCTTCTGTGAGTCATAGTACCAAATTCATCTATTGATAAATATTACCCTTCCTTCATTAGTGACTTCAGTATGGAGGACTATTAAAGTGAGAAAATGGGCTCCTATTTCCTCCTGGAGGGGCTGAAAGAGGGGCAAGGTGGGGAGATACTCCTTTCATGAGGGGCCTACTGACCACTGTCCTGGCCCATAGAGTGCCCACCCCAAATCTGTTTTGCTTCGTTTTCATTTACCCACAGTTTCAATCTCATCCTGCCTATACTTGGCTCTCAATTTCAATCCATACTTATGACTGAGGAACTGCAGATCTTGGGGCTTCCAAACCTGCTCTCAAAGCCCACAATAACCAACATAAAACCCCTTCTCCCTCCAATCAACAACTACTTTTTCTTTCGGAGTCGAATGGCCATAGCAGTCATTTTTTATGTGTATACAAAACAAAAAGGGACATTACCTGCAGTCAGGGCTTTTTTTCTCAAAGATTAGGTGCAGGAACTCCCCCCTTCTGAGTCCCCCATTGTCTCTGCCCCCTTCTGAGTCCCCCATTGTCTCTGCCCCCTTCTGAGTTCCCCATTGTCTCTGCCCCCTTCTGAGTCACCCATTGTCTCTGCCCCCTTCTGAATCTCCCATTGTCTCTGACCCCTTCTGAGTCCCCCATTGTCTCTGCCCCCTTCTGAGTCACCAATTGTCTTTTCCCCCTTCTGAGTCACCTATTGACTTTGCCCCCTTCTGAGTCACTCATTGTCTTTCCCCCTTCTAAATCACCCATTGTCTCTGCCCCCTTCTGAGTTAACCATTGTCTCTGCCCCCTTCTGAGTTACCCATTGTCTCTGCCCCCTTCTGAGTCACCCATTGTCTCTGCCCCCTTCTGAGTCACCCATTGTCTCTGCCCCCTTCTGAGTCACCCATTGTCTCTGCCCCCTTCTGAGTCACCCATTGTCTTTGTCCCCTTCTGAGTCACCCATTGTCTCTGCCCCCTACCAACCTCTGAGCACTGTTACTTGGTTCAACCCCTTACCAACCTCTCAGTACTGCCCCTTTTAGAGAAAGCAGAACCAAATATGATCTTGTGGTACTACGTAATTTGTATGAAATTTGTTGATGATAACAAGAAAAGTAAAATAGATCTCCTGCAGCCAACAACAATAGCTCTCCCAGCAACAATAGAAACCAGACACAACAACAGCTCCCCCTCCCCGCCCCGGCAACAAAATATCACCCTAGCAACAATAGACCCCCAGCAACAACAGATCTCCCAGCAGCTAGCCTAAATACAGTAGATCTTCTAGCAGCCAGCAGCAATACACCTCTCCCCCCCATCCGAAATCTATACCAGACCCTTATCTGAGCATGCAGCCGGGTAGGCCTGGAAAGGGGGGGTGAGGGAGTGCCCCCCCTCCTGAACCATACCAGGCCACATGCCCTCAACATGAGAGAGGGGTTTGCTGCATCCTTGGGGATCTGCTTCCAGATTTAAATAAGCCCTCCTGACAGCAGACACCCACAACTACCAGCCAGGGTTGTGGGGAAGACCCCCCTCCTGCCCCAAAGCACCCTTCCATGTTGAGGGCATGTGGTCTGGTATGGTTCAGGAGGGGGGGCACTCGCTCAGCCCCCCCCCCCCACTTTCCTGTCCTGCCGGGCTGCATGCTCGGAAAAGGGCCCAGTATGGACGGTATGGATTTTGGGGAGGGGGGGCCACGCTGTTTTAAAAAAAAATTGGTATCAGGTTTCCTTTAAAGTCCATACCAGACATGAGGGCCTGGTATGTATTGGGGGGGGGGGCCACGCTGCTTTTTTTTTTGCATTTTCATTGCCGGCATTCTTTTGTTTACATTCCCCCTGACAGATAATGAGTCATCGGTTGTTAAGGACCTGGCGGCCGGCTTCCCGTCTCACTCCTTGACAACCAGCTATTCTTCACACAGAATTCAAATCAGTAAATGATTTTTTTACCGATCCGAATTCAAATCGTTCCAAAAAATTTGGAATTTGTTAGAAAACGAATATACGAAACAACCTTAAATGAATTTCAACTAAATTCATTACTATTTCATTCTTGAGATTCAGATACATCCAAATAACCAAAAATGTGTCCGAATTTATATTCTGACTGAAACGAACTGCACATGTCTAACCACAACCTCAACATGGAATGTAAACCATTCTCTGATTGGAAAAGTTGGAGAGGCAGGGCAATGATATCACAATCTTTTCCTCTCACTTGTCCAGTCAAAGAAAATGGAAAGGGTTCTTTGAATGTCACCTGTGCCGAGCGAGCAGGGCCCAAAAGCTAGAGGGGAACAGTGGAGTAGCATTGCTTAGTAAATAGATTTCCAGCTTCTAGAGGAATCGTTAGAGTGATCCAAACTGGACCAATGTAACTATGTAAAAAATATCCATACTTTTAGCAGCTGGAAATATGTTGGCCCCCCTTTTCTGCTCAGAAGCTGCTCTCACGGATTTCAGTCCCAGAAGCACTTCAACAAACTGAGGCTCAGTCTAGGGGGTCTTTTTAGGGTTTAGTGCAGATCTTGAACAAAATGCAAGGAGAAGGGTTTAGAGTTGTAGTTGGAACAGTCATCAATTCCCGGCTCGACTACGCAAACTCCCTTTACATAGAACTACCTAAATACCAGATTGCATGCCTACAAGTGACCCAAAACACCGCAGCAAGACTGGTAACAGGGAAAAAACCCTGGGAAACCATCTCCTAATGCCTGAGGAGCCTACATTGGCTAACCCTAAAGGACCGGATCACGTTCAAGACCCTCTGCCTCACCCATAAATGCACTCAAGGAAACACTCCACAATACCTATGCAAGAAAATAAAACACTACACACCTAAGCGCAGTCTTCGATCAACTAACCAAAACCTCCTCCTCATTCCCAAGTCCCGCTACAAATCAAAGGGAGAACGAAGATTCGCAGTCCAAGGACCGCGGCTATGGAACGCTCTACCCGTCAACATCCGCATGGAAGAAAATCATCAGGCCTTCAGAAAAAAACTCAAGACCTACCTCTTCTAAGAAACAGGACTAACACCACGGATCAAATGCCTTGAAGTGATTCAGTTCAAATTTGCAGCACTATACAAGTCTTTCTTTCATTCATTCATTCATTCAGAGTTGCAGGATACCAAAGGCTTCACTGCCGGTTTGCCTTAGTGAAGATGGCAGCGTCAGCACCCGACAGCCAATCCAAAGATCGGCTGGGGTGCCGACATCGCCGGCTCCCTAAAGAGGTAATTGTCCTTATATTAAAAGTCAGCAGCTACAGGATTTGTAGCTGCTGACTTTTAATTTCTTTCCCCCAGGCTGGAATACCTATTTAAGCAGCAACCTCTGGCATTTCTTCCTCAGTGAGCAGTTCTGTACCTGGAGCTTCAGAAAGGCACCCACCTCTCCAGCTGAGCTTCCACAAGCAGGATTCCTCCAGTGAGTTTCCTTTCCAGCAAGTGTCATTAAACCCAATTATAAAAAAACTTTCAATAAAGTGAAAAGGCCCGAGGACACTTCGGCTGACCTCGGCAAACCTCGGAAACAGTTCCTACCCGAGATTTGCCGAGGTCAACCGTGCTTTTCCGTGCATTTCTGAACAGCGCCGATCGGCTGCGATCGGCGACGTTCTGCTCTGCTCGGCTCCGGCGCCCCCCCCCCCCACCTCAGGCCAAAAGCGGTACTGCTTTGGCCTGAATCGTGCTTGTTTTGCGAGGCAACACTCGCAAAGCGAGTTACGATTTTTACAAATACAGTGCTCATATTGCGAAACGCTCATTAACCGCGTTACTCACAATCCGAGGTTCCACTGTACACTCATCAGCCACTTTATTAGGTACACCTGTTCAATTGCTTAACACAAATAGCTCATAAGCCAATCACATGGTAGCAATTCAATGCATTTAGGCATCTAGATGTGGTGAAGGCGACTTGCAAACCGAGCATCAGAATGGGGAAGAAAGGGGATTTATGTGACTTTGAATGTAGCATGGTTGTTGGTGCCAGACGGGCTGGTCTGAGGATTTCAAAAACTGCTAATCTACTGGGATTTTCACACACAACCATCTATCGGGTTTACAGAGAATGGTGGGAAAAAGAGAAAATATCCAGTGAGCGGCAGTTGTGTGGAGGAAAATGCCTTGTTGATGTCAGAGGAGAATGGGCAGACTGGTTCCAGCTACATCACTAACCTAGTCTCAAAATACCAACCAAGCCGTTCTCTTCGGTCCCCCCCCCCAAGACCTCCTGCTCTTTAGCTCCCTTGTGACCTCCTCCTATGCTCGCCTCCAGGATTTATCCAGAGCTTCTCCTATCCTTTGGAACTTCCTACCCCAATCTGTCTGACCGTCCCCTAATCTATCCATCTTTATACGGTCCCTTAAAGTCCTTCTTTTTAACCACTTTCCGACCTGCTCATGCAGATATACTGCAGCAGACGGCTCTCCTGCGCGAACCGACATACCTGTCTCGATGTCCACCGGCGTCCCGCGATCGCGGTGAGGAGAGGCAGAATGGGGGAACTGCCTATGTAAAGAAGGCGATTCCCCGTTCTGCCAGATGACATGACAGAGATCTTCTGTTCCCAATGATCGGGAGGAGTGTTCTCTGTCATGTTCCAGTAAGCCCATCCCCCTACAGTTAGAACATGCTGAGGGAACACACTTAACCCCTTGATCGCCCCCTAGTGTTTACTCCTTCCCTGCCAGTGTCATTTTTACATTGATCTGTGCATTTTGATGCCACCCACAGGGTTCTCTGATTGGCTGGACGTATGTCTATCTCTCTGAAGCTCTTACAGGTGTGGACTTGCTTTTTGAGCTTGGAAATACTGACCATCTAGCTTCATCACCAAACAACTGACTCAGGACTATCTTCAGTTTGGAACATGTTGGTGCAGTGATTTTCTGCACTATACAGTGGTCCCACTGATCCAAGTTCCCACTTGGGAGTATACCCATCTTCCAACATCACACAGTCCCCGTTTCTTCAGATCGTATCCTGGGGTAATCTCTGTTGGCCTGTTCAAAATGTTTACATCGGGCTGGGTGTGTCAGAAACCACAAAATAAGTACAGTTAAATCACACTTGTTTAATAATAAAAGTAAAAAGAACAAATGTAGTCAAAACATAGCCAAAGTTCAATAACTGGAAATGATAGTCAGCCAAGTCAGAAGGCAGGGATCAATGTAGTGGAACAGCAAGCAGAATCTGGAGCAGAAGGGATGTCAGGAAAGCAAGTCTTGAACAGGATCGCAGCAGAATGTTTCTGTGAAGTTGACCAAGGCGAAGGCAGAGATCTTCTGGACTGGACGGCTTAAGTAGGCAGGACTGACGAGCAGGATATCATCAACAGCTGAGTAACTGTGGAGAGAGATGGGAGCTGGCAATTAGCCGACAGCTGAGCGGCCAGCTCAGAGAAGGAAGGGCCGAGCCCAGCCCTGACAGGGTGTCAGGGAATTAACAACGCATGGCCCGCTAATGCATGTTCTTAAGCGTCACCATATGATTTATCACTCAAAGATTCGGAAAGTTGTAAGTACTGTATATTGAAGACACTTCTAAAGGAGGAGTCCAGTACAGTTAGTAATAGAATTTGATATTTTTATAATTCTTACTACCTCTTTGACTTTAACCTACCAGTGCTGCTATAGTCCCACCCCTTGAGGGATTTTTCCATTTCCATTTATTAGGGATGATGGCACTTATCCATTGCAGCCAAATTTCAGTCCTCTTTACAGCCCCCCCTTCCTTGCACCTCCATCCCTTTCAATATCCCATCTTTGCAGCTCTGTCCCCTTCTCAGCCCCCCTTCTTTGCACCTCCGTCCCCTTCTCAGCCCCCCTTCTTTGCAGCTCTGTCCCCTTCACAGCTCCCCATTCCTTGCACCATCATCCCTTTCACAGCCCCCCTTCTTTGCAACTCCATCCCCTTCACATCCCCCCCCCTTCCTTGCAACTCCATCCCCTTCTCAGCCCCCCTTCTTTGCACCTCTGTCCCCTTCACAGTCCCCCCTTCCTTGCAATTCCATCCCCTTCACAGCCCCCTTCTTTGTACCTCTGTCCCCTTCACAGCTCCCCCTTCCTTGCACCTTCATCCCTTTCACAGTCCCCCACCTTCTTTGCACCTCTGTCCCCTTCTCAGCCCCCCTTCTTTGCACCTCAGTCCCCTTCAAAGCCCCCTTCTTTGCAGCTCTGTTTCCTTCACAGCTCCCCCTTCCTTGCACCATCATCCCTTTCACAGCCCCCCTTCTTTGCACCTCAGTCCCCTTCACAGCCCCCCCTTCCTTGCAACTCCATCCCCTTCTCAGTCCCCCTTCTTTGCAACTCTGTCCCCTTCACAGCCCCCCTCTTTGCACCTCCGTCCCCTTCAGCTCTCGCCCTCTGTCCAGACATGCAGTGTATTCTCCCAACTACCTGCTGTGTACGATTGAATGGGGGGGGCGCTGATGGCTGTGGGGAGGGGGGAAGGAAGGTAAATACAACCCAGGCTTCTAAATGGCAGTCCAAAGAGGATTGTCATTCATGGACCGCCGGTCCGTCATTCAAGGCAGCCAGAGAAAAAGTAACAGTGAAGTCCACGAACAGGAGGCTCTCATGGGGCCCCTGAGCAGTGCCCGAATGAGCCCGGGCCCCTCAGGATGCTCGGGCCCCATACATGTGTATGGGTTGTCCCTCCCTGATGGCGGCCCTGGAAGTGCTGCCCACGTCATAGATAGGGTAAGTGCGGGGCTTGTGGGGGGGTTGCGATTGACCCGACCGACCCCCTTTATGATGTGGGGGATGGGTGCATTGTTTGCCATCCCCCCCCTGAAAAAAAAACCCATCACTGCTAGTTTTAGAAAGTAATATCTGGATTTTTATCCTTTGTGGTTATAGCTGCAAATAGTTAAACGAAAAGTTTTTTGTGCTCGGAGTTCAGCTTTAAACCTCGGATCAAACAAAGATACAACAGTAAATATGTTTCAGCCTCCATTCATGTTGCTGTATTCTATTCCAGGGCATCCAATCTCTTTGATGAAAAAAATGGAACCTTTACCTGCATAAATCTTTTTTTTTCACAAAGATGCACCTGAAGTTCTTCTGTTTCCCGTTACTGCTTTTTACGATCTGATTCTGATTCGCAGCAACAAAAGAACAAAGAGCGGCGCCGGTGTCTGAAATCCCAGCACAGCTGCTTCTGGAGATCCATCTACCCAGAATTCAACAAAGCGCGAGCCTGGGACTTGCCGCCGGCTCAAAAGGAAAAAACATCCAAATGTTTCTGTTTACTCCTGAAGGACGCCACCATTGTTCCGCGGCCCAGATCGCGCTTTGTTATATCTGAAACACAATATGCAAGAAAAGAATTGAACTATTGTACCAAACGCGTCAACCCTGAACCCGAACACAACTCGCTACAAGAAAGGCGCATTTCAGCTTCAGGGGAGGAAAAAGAAACTTGGAGAACGACAAGTAAAGTTTCACCTTGAAGCAACCAGACAATGCGGCAAAAGGCGAAGGTTTGACAATAGTGACAATGGAAAAGACCTAATAATTGTGCAAACTTTATCTAACTTTGCTCTCAATGACTTGTATTCAGATGCATTCAATAGGATAAAGAACATTCTTAATGAATGAAGCGCCATAGACTTTAGAAATCAGTTATCAGAGTGTATCTAAACTGTAGACCAAAAACTGTCATATATTGCGACTTACCTGTCCTAAGATGTGGTGGCTGCATTTGTTTTCTTTCCTTCCTATCTTCCTTTCTTTCCTTCCTTCTTTCCTGACTTCCTTCCTTTCCTTCCTTCCTTCTTTCCTGACTTCCTTCCTTCTTTCCTGACTTCCTTCCTTCATTTCCTTCCTTCCTTCCTTCCTTCCTTCCTTCCTTCCTTCCTTCCTTCCTTCCTTCCTTCCTTCCTTCCTTCCTGTTCTTCCCTTCTGTTCTTCCTTCCTTCTTTCCCTTCCATTCTTCCCTTCCTGACTTTCTTCCTTCCTTTCCTGATTCCTTCCTTCATTCCCTTCCTTACTTTCTTCTTTCCTTCCTTTCTTCCTTCCTTCCCTTCCATTCTTCCTTCCTTCTTTCCTTCCTTCCTTCCTTCCTTCCTTCCTTCCTTCCTTCCTTCCTTCCTTCCTTCCTTCCTTCCTTCCTTCCTTCCTTCCTTCCTTCCTTCCTTCCTTCCTGTTCTTCCCTTCTGTTCTTCCTTCCTTCTTTCCCTTCCTGACTTTCTTCCTTCCTTTCCTGATTCCTTCCTTCATTCCCTTCCTTACTTTCTTCTTTCCTTCCTTTCTTCCTTCCTTCCCTTCCGTTCTTCCTTCCTTCTTTCCTGACTTCCTTCCTTTCCTTCTTTCCTTCTTTCCTGATTTCCTTCCTTCCCTTCCTTCTTTCCTGACTCCCTTCCTTCCTTTTTTCCTGACTTCCTTCTTCCCTTCCTTATTTCCTTCCATTCTTCCTTCCTTCTTTCCTGACTTCCTTTCCTTCCTTCCTTCTTTCCTGACTTCCTTCCTTCCTTTTTTCCTGACTTCCTTCTTTCCTTCCTTCTTTCCTTCCTTTCTTTCTTCCTTCCCTTTCGTCCTTCCTTCCATCCTTTCTTTCCTTCTTCCTTTCCTTTCCTTTCCTTTCCTTTCCTTTCCTTTCCTTTCCTTTCCTTTCCTTTCCTTTCCTTTCCTTTCCTTCCTTCTTTCCTTCCTTACCTTCCGTTCTTCCTTCCTTCTTTCTCTTCATTTCTTCCCTTCCTGACTTCCTTCCCTTCCTTCCTTTCTTCTTTCTTTCCTTTCTTCCTTCCTTCCCTTCCATTCTTCCTTCCTTCCTTCCTTCCTTCCTTCCTTCCTTCCTTCCTTCCTTCCTTCCTTCCTTCCTTCCTTCCTTCCTTCCTTCCTTCCTTCCTTCCTTCCTTCCTCCCTTCCTTCCTTCCTTCCTTCCTTCCTTCCTGTTCTTCCCTTCTGTTCTTCCTTCCTTCTTTCCCTTCCTGACTTTCTTCCTTCCTTTCCTGATTCCTTCCTTCATTCCCTTCCTTACTTTCTTCTTTCCTTCCTTTCTTCCTTCCTTCCCTTCCGTTCTTCCTTCCTTCTTTCCTGACTTCCTTCCTTTCCTTCTTTCCTTCTTTCCTGATTTCCTTCCTTCCCTTCCTTCTTTCCTGACTCCCTTCCTTCCTTTTTTCCTGACTTCCTTCTTTCCTTCCTTATTTCCTTCCATTCTTCCTTCCTTCTTTCCTGACTTCCTTTCCTTCCTTCCTTCTTTCCTGACTTCCTTCCTTCCTTTTTTCCTGACTTCCTTCTTTCCTTCCTTCTTTCCTTCCTTTCTTTCTTCCTTCCCTTTCGTCCTTCCTTCCATCCTTTCTTTCCTTCTTCCTTTCCTTTCCTTTCCTTTCCTTTCCTTTCCTTTCCTTTCCTTTCCTTTCCTTTCCTTTCCTTTCCTTTCCTTTCCTTCCTTCTTTCCTTCCTTACCTTCCGTTCTTCCTTCCTTCTTTCTCTTCATTTCTTCCCTTCCTGACTTCCTTCCCTTCCTTCCTTTCTTCTTTCTTTCCTTTCCTTCTTCCTTCCTTACCTACCGTTCTTCCTTCCTTCTTTCCTGACTTCTTTCCTTTCCTTCCTTCCTTCTTTCCTTCTTTCCTGACTTCCTTCCTTTTTTCCTTCCTTCCTTCCTTCCTTGATGACGTCACCCTCGTCTAGGTGCTGCAAGAGAAGTCAAGGAAGAAAAAATGATCTTATCTGACTAGCCCCCAGGGTTTTCATTAGTTTTTACTATTTTTATTATTTTGCATTATCATCCAGCTTTGCGGGAGGGGGGCACCATAAATAAGCAGACCTACTCAATGAGGTGCAAGGTCCACTTTAACCACTTGCCCACCAAGCCAATTCTGACACTTTTCCAATATACTGTATGTAAAAAGAAATGTAAAAATAAATATACATATAATATATTAATACAATGGTGGTCACACTGTATTTGCGTAGCAATTTTTTTTGCGTAGCACTGTATTTATCAAATGCAATTTTTGGTGAAAAAAATTCACTTTAATGAATAATTTTTTTTTTTCATTAATAACCCCCCAAAAAACATTTTTTTTAAATATAAAAGATGATGTTACGCTGAGTAAATAGATACCCAACATGTCATGGTTTTAAAATTGTGCACACTTGTGGAATGATGCCAAACTATGGTACTTAAAAATCTCCATAGGCGACACTTTAAAAATGCTTACAGGTTACCAGTTTAGAGTTACAGAGGAGATCTAGCGCTAAAATGATTGCTTTCTCTCTCGTTCACAAGTGTGGTGCAAACACAGTTTACATATGTGGACATGACCTACGCATGCATTCACAACTGCGCTCTAGCACAGGGGGATTGGGGCGCTTTTCATTTTTTTATTTATTTTATTAAATTTTTTTATTTCTACATTGTCTCTTTTAAAAAGAAAAATCATTTTTATTGCAATTGCAAAAAATGTAAACATCCCTTTGTGATAACAATACAGCATCACAGGTTCTCTTTTTGGATAGATCTGGGGTCTAAAAGACCCCACAGCTCTCCTCTACAATAGAAAGCATTAGCTAAAAAAAAACAAAAAAACCCATTGATCTAATGCTTTAACCACTTCAATACCAGGCACTTAGACACCTTCCTGCCCAGGCCAATTTTCAGCTTTCAGTGCTGTTGCAATTTGAATGACAATTGCGCGGTCATGCTACACTGTACCCAAACAAATTTTTTATCATTTTGATCCCACAAATAGAGCTTTATTTTGGTGGTATTTGATCACCTCTGCGGTTTTTACTTTTTGTGCAACAAATAAAAAAAGACTAAAAATTTTGAAAAAAATAAAGTTTTTCTTCGTTTCTGTTAAAAAATTTTGTAAATAAGTATGTTTTCTCCATCAATGATGGACACTGATATGGCTGCACTGACGGGCACTGATAAGGCGGCACCAATGGGCACCGATGAGGTGGCATCAATGCGGTGGCACTGATGGGCACTGATGCTAGGCACTCATAGGCGGTACTGATGGGCACTGATAGGCGACACTGATGGGCACTCATAGGTGGCACTGATGGGCACTCATAGGTGGCACTGATGGGCACACATAGGCGGCACTGTTGGGTACTTATTGATGGCAATGATGGGTACTTCTGGGTGGCACTGATGGGTGGCACGGATGAGCACTGATGGGCACTAATTGGCATATATTTGGCATATTTTTGTATATGTGGGTGGCCATGGGGTACGTACCTGGCCATCCACATGTTGGGGGCTTCCCTGGTGGTCCTTATGGCTTCCCTGGTGGTCCAGTGCGGGCATCCGAGGGGGGCCTGCGCTGATAAACAATCAGCGCAGACCCCCTGTCAGGAGAGCCACCGATCAGACGCAAGTGAGGAAAAGCCAATCAACGGCTCTTCCTGTTTACATCGTGATCAGCCGTGATTGGACAGGGCTGATCGCGTGGTAAAGAGCCTCCGCTGGAGGCTCTTTACCAAGATCGGTGTAGCGGTGTGTCAGACTGACACACCGAACCACCGATCGCCGCGATGCGTGCCCCCACGGACGTGCGAAGGCTGTTATCCTGCTGGACGCCATATGACACCCAGTCAGGATAACTGAACCACCGCCCGACCGTCATTCTGCTATAGGCTGGGCGAGAAGTGGTTTAAAAAGAAATGGCATTGACGTTGCTCTTGTCCTCCTAGACCAGGGGTCTCAAAACTGTGACCTGGGGGCCAGATGTGGCCCTTTGCTAGTTTTTATCCGGCCCTTGGGGCACTTATCCTCCCAATGATGTGAGGCTTTATTCCTTCCACTGACACCAACAATGGGGCACTATTTCTTTCACTGATACCAATGAAGGGGTACTGCTACTCTCACTAATATCAATAATGGGGCACTACTCCTCCTCCTACTGACCACCAACCCTAAGACCATTTTTATTCTCACTGATGCTGGGCCCAGGACATGTTCCACCCCCACTGACCACAATCCGGCCTCCTTAAAGCCTGAAGGACAGTAAACTGGCTCTTTGTTTGAAAAGTTTGGAGACCCCTGCCCATGACCATAGAGTTTAGCTGAGGCCATCTTTCCTTAGCAAACCTCTGTGGTCAGCCGGTGCAACCACTGATCGGTTCCCGGGGCTATGTATCATCCAGGTAAGCTACCTGAACCACCGGAAAGCATTGGGGGGGGGGGCTTTCGCTGCTTCTAAATGTGATCCAGCGGCTATTCAGCTGCTTGGGTGACTTTTAGCGGTTAGAAGATCATCGGGGGAAAAAGACTATACCGGGGTCATAGCATCTAGATGGAGCCATAATCCCGGGATTCTACTTCCAACCGAGGATGTCATGTTACTATGGCACGGTTGCCCGCTTGGGGAAGAACATTTTGAGATTCAAAGTTGAGAAAAAGAAAGAAGGCTCCTGGTTGTCTGCAGTTGGTCTATTATGTGAACAAGCGTGAAAGCTATATCAGAGCCGCACACGGACAGGTGTGATGCAACCAACAACCAAGACAGTTTCACCGTGATATAACAATTTCCGGTACCAGGGAAGGAACAAGCTACCCCAATGATCTCCGGGAGCAAACTTACTTATGGCAGATTTGGGATGTAACATTTGTATTGGCTCTTATTTAACCACAAGTCAACCAGTGCACAACGCTATACGTTGGTACAATGGTACAGCTGGGCAAATGGGCATACAGGTAAGTCCCCTTTAAATCATGGCATTGTGGGCACATGAGCGCGCCACCATGACTCCGTGACCATACCCATGGGTCCAGCGGACTTGATTTCCGCCAGGGGCCCTCGATTGTGTCACGAAGCGGCAGAACGGGTAGATGCCTATGTAAACAAGGCATTTCTCTGTCCTGCCTAGCAACATGACAGAGATCTACTGCTTCCTGTCATCGGGATCATTGATCTCTGTGATCTTGTAGTGAGCCCACCCCCCACAGTTAGAATCACTCCCTAGGACACACTTAACCCCTTGATCGCCCCCTAGTGTTTAACCCCTTCCCTGCCAGTGTAATTTAAACAATAATCAGTGTATTTTTATAGCACTGATCGCTGTATAAATGACAATGGTCCCAAAATAGTGTCAAAAGTGTCCGATGTGTCCGCCATAATGTCGCAGTCACGATTAAAATCGCAGATCTCCACCATTACTAATAAAAAAAAAAAATAATAATAAAGATGCCATAAATATATCCCCTATTTTGTAGGCGCTATAACTTTTGCGCAAACCAATCAATATATGCTTATTGTAATTTTTATTTACCAAAAATTTATAGAAGAATACATATCGGCCTAAACTGAGAAAGAAATTTGTTTTTTTATATATTTTTTGGAGATATTTATTATAGCAAAAAGTAAAAAATATTGCTTTTTTTTCAAAATTGTCGCTCGTTTTTTGTTTATAGCCCAAAAAATAAAAACCGCAGATGGGATCAAATACCACCAAACGAAAGCTCTATTTGTGTAAAAAAAAGTTTGAATGGGTGCAACATTGCATGACCGCGCAATTGTCAATTAAAGCGTCGCAGTGCCGTATCGCAAAAAGTGCTCTGGTCATGAAGGGGGATAAATCCTCCCCGGGGCTGAAGTGGTTAAGCCAGTGACATTTTTATTACAGCATAATAGAAAATCAGATCCCACAATGTGCCGGTACCCAAGATCTTATCACTGCGCCAAAGACACACCTAACGTAAATAGAGCAGCCACTTTAAAAGAGACAAAAGCATATAAAAGACATCTACCAGACACACTTTGAAGGTAAATAGGGGCGCTAAGTATGCAATATACAATATAAATATAAATTACACACCCAGTGAATAATAGTGTATAAAATGCAGAGGATGCAATGCAGGAAAAAAAAGTCCATGTGACATCCAATTCCGGGTAATGAATCTGTGATAGATATTCAGTCGATTGAATGATCTGACACCACGTGATCAACACCGTGTCTCCACTCGTAAACTGTAAACTCACCAACACTAAATGCCTCACATTCTCATGTTCAGCAAGTAAAGCATTGTACCCCTTAGGGTCTTGGATATCCCAACAAACGTTCCAGGCATCCAAAGACCAAAAGTATCCGTAATATGTAAAAGAAAATAAAAACTCCAAATAGTGCAATAACGTCACAAAATGGAATTTATTAAGAACACACAGCCTAATGGTAATGCACTTACAAGAAGGCAGATAAAACACGCATTGGTATGATAAGCAGATGCCAAGGATACCTAGTCGTGGCGGACATAGGCTGAACACCGTATCTCACCCAACCAACACGCCACCACACACTAATGCCGCGTGCACACAATCGGAATTTCGGCCAGCAAAAGACCGATGAGAGTTTTTCATCGGAAAATGCGACCGTGTGTGCACTCCATCGGTCTTTTGCTGGCCGAATCCCAGCCAGCAAAAGATTGAGAGCATGCTCTCAATTTTTCGGTCGGCAAAAGTTCCTAACCGAAAATGCGTTCGTCTGTATGCAATTCGGACGCACAAAATTCCTACGCATGCTCGGAAACAATTCGATGCATGCTCGGAAGCATTGAACTTCATTTTCTCGGCTCGTCGTGGTGTTGTACGTCACCGCGTTCTTGACGGTCGTAATTTAAGCAAACTTTTGCGTGACCGTGTGTATGCGAAGGCAAACTTGAGCAGAATCCCGTCGGAAAAGCCGTCATATCTTTTTCCGACGAGAATTCCGATCGTGTTTACGCGGCATTAGCGTCACTTCCGGTGATGCATAAAAGCCACTTCCGGTTGCCGTACAGCCACGACCGACGCGTTTCATCATTGTGACTTCGTCCTGGGAAACTTTTGGTCTTTGGATGCGTGGAACGTTTGGTGGGGGTGCAATGCTTTACTTGAGACTGTGAGGCAATTAATGTTGGTGAGCTTACATCTAACTGGAGATTGGAGACACGGTGTTGATCACGTGGTGTCAGATCATTCAGTCACCTGAATATCTATCACGGATTTATTACCCAGAATTGGATGTCACATCTTACAGACTTTTTTCCTGATTTGCATCCTGTGCATTTTATACACTATTATTCACTGGGTGTGTAATTTATATTTATATTGTATATTGCATACTTACTTAGCACCACTATTTACCTCCAATGTGTGTCTAGTAGACGTCTTTTATATTTTTATTACTGTGCCTAAAGTTTTTACAACCTCCCTCAAAAACTATTTACCATGGCGAGGGACTCCCACTCATCGCCTATGTGATGACATGGAAGAGAAGCAGCAGGAGAAACGTGATCATCTGTATGGAGAAATAAATGTAAGGGGATGGGTTATGGCTGAGAGTTTCACTAGGAGGACACCAAGTGGTCATATTATTATTATTATTATTATTATTATTATTCCACAAAGAAATTATGAGGATACTTAACCGGTTCAGCCCCGGAAGATTTGGCTGCTCAATGACCAGGCCATTCTTCTCAATTCGGCTCTGCGTTGTTTTAACTGACAATTGCGCAGTCGTGCGACGCTGTACCCAAACAAGATTGACGTCTTTTTTTACCCCCACAAATAAAGTTTTCTTTTGGTGGTATTTGATCACCTCTGTGTTTTTTTTTTTTTTTTTTGCGCTATAAACAAAAGAAGAGCGTCAATTTTGAAAAAAACACAATATCTTTCACTTTTTGCTATAATAAATATCCCACATTTTTTTCATCTAAAAAACAAGTTTTTTCCTTAGTCTAGGCCGATATGTATTCTTCTACTTTTTTTGGTAAAAAAAATTACAATAAGCGTATATTGATTGGTTTGCGCAAAAGTTATAGCTACAAAATAGGGGATAGATTTATGGCCTTTTTTAAATTTTTTTTTTTACTAGTAATGGCGGCGATCTGAGATTTTTATCGGGACTGCGACATTATGGGGGACACATCGGACACTTTTGACACTATTTTTGAAACCATTGACAATTATACAGCGATCAGTGCTATAAAAATGCACTGATTACTGTGTAAATGACACTGGCAGGGACGGGGTTAAACATTAGGGGGCGATCAAGGGGTTAACTGTGTTCCCTATGTGTCTTTCTAACTGTGGGGGGAGGGGACTGACTAGGAGGAGAGAGAGATTGGTGTTCATACTTAGTATAAACACACGATCTGTCTCCTCTCCCCTGAAAGAACCGGGATCTGTGTGTGTTAACTCTGTCACGGGCGATCGCGGGAGCCCACCCGCTACTCGCATCGGGGTCGGGCACACACTGTGGGCGTGCGCCCCTAGTGGCCAAAAGGCGAAGCGACGTATGAATGAATGATTTGTACAGCGCTACAAATGCGAACTAAATCGCCACAAGGCGCTAGATGCGTCCTGTGTTGCCCAGCTTCTTAGAAGAGGTAGGTCTTGAGTTTTTTTCTGAAGGCCTGATGGTTTTCTTCTATGCGAATGTGAGTAGGTAGAGCGTTCCATAGCCGTGGTCCTTGGACTGCGAATCTTCATTCTCCCTTTTTTTGTAGCGGGGTTTTGGAATAAGGAGGAGGTTTTGGTTAGAAGATCGAAGACCGCGATTGGGTGTGTAGCGTTTTATTTTCTCGCATAGGTATTGAGGGGCGTTTCCTTGTATACATTTGTGGGTGAGGTAGAGGGTCTTGAAAGTGATTCGATTCTTTACGGTTAGCCAATGTAGGCTCCTCAGGGATGGGAAAATGGATTCCCAGGGTTTTTTTCCTGTTAACAGTCTTGTCGCCGTGTTTTGGATGAGTTGCAAGCGCGCAAGCTGATATTGGGGTAGTCCTTTGTAGAGGGAGTTTGCGTAGTCGAGTCTGGAATTGATGATTGTTCCAACTACTGCTGCTTTGTCCTCTTCTGGGACAGAGGGGATGAATCTACGTAGCAGGCGGAGGAGATGGTGAGATCCGCTGACTACTGATCCTATTTGTGCATCCATTGACATTTCTGAGTCAAAAATGACTCCGAGACTCTTGGCTTTGGTGCTTGGAGAGATGGTCTGTCCAAAGATGGTGGGAGGTGTCCATGGGGTCTTAGTTTTGGAATTTTGGTTTGCGTGTAGGAGAAGAAACTCTGTTTTTGATCCGTTGAGTTTGAGAGAGCTAGTGGTCATCCAGTCGTCTATCAAAGTGAGGCATTTTTCTAGTCGCTGATGATGGTCTTTTTCTCCGGTGATGCGAAAGTAGAGTTGAGTATCATCAGCGTATGAGTGGAAGCAGAGGTCCGATTTTCTGATGATTTTGAGGAGTGGGTGGATGTAGATGTTGAAGAGCACTGGTGACAAGGGTGAGCCTTGAGGGACTCCACAAAAGATTGCGCTGGTTTCAGAGGTGAATGCTCCTAGTTTCACTGTCTGAGAACAATTTCCTAAGAAGGATGTGAACCATTGTAGATCTGAATCTGTGACTCCTGCTACTTCTGTGAGGCGGATGAGAAGTGTATTGTGGTCCACTGTATCGAACGCTGCACTGAGGTCCAACAGTACCAGGAGACATGATTCTCCGTCATCAGCTGCTTCGAGGGCATCGTCCCATATTTTGAGAAGTGCCGTTTCTGTGCCATGGCCTGGGCGGAAGCCTGATTGTAGAGGGTCCAAGAGTTTGTGTGTGTCCAGGTGGTGTTGTAGCTGTTGTACTACTGCTTTCTCCATAATCTTGGAGATGGTGTTAAGGCTTGTTATCGGTCTGCGATAGTTAGGGTCCTTAGGGTCGAGGTTGGGTTTCTTTAGCATGGCTTTGACGATGCCATGCTTGAGGGCGATCGGAACAGCCCTTTCTTTGAACGACTGGTTTATGAGGTGTGTTATAGTAGAAGCCAAGATGTCGGAACATTCTTTCAGGAGTTTTGTGGGAATGATGTTGTTTGGTGATGTGCTGTCTCTGAGGCTTCTGATGATGTTTTTGGTGGTGTCAGTGGTGATTGGGATCGGCGAAAAATTTGGTTATTGTGTTATGATCGTATCAATTTTTTTCTTTTTGCTTTAGTTGAATGAGGTTGGTTGTTTTTTTCTGTTGAATTGTTTTGCGGATGTTGTCGATTTTGTCGATAAAAAAATCCAATAAATCATTGCAGAATTCTTGGGTTTTGTTTCCTGGGGGCTCTAGGCAGGTAGGGTTCATAGTCTTGGCGACTATTTTAAAGAGTTCCCGAGGGCGTAAGACATGTCCATAAAGACATGGATAAGCGAGTTTGGGGTGGAGGAACTTGACTGGCCTGCACAGAATCCTGACCTCAATCCGATAGAACACTTTTGGGATGAATTAGAGCGGAGACTGTGAGCCAGGCCTTCTTGTCCAACATCAGTGCCCTGACCTCACAAATGTGCTTCTGGAAGAATGGTCAAACATTCCCATAGCCACACTCCTAAACCTTGTGGACAGCCTTCCCAGAAGAGTTGAAGCTGTTATAGCTTCAATGGGTGGGCCAACACAATATTGAACCCTACGGACTAAGACTGGGATGTCATTAAAGTTCATGTGCGTGTAAAGGCAGGCGTCCCAATACTTTTGGTAATATAGTGTGTGTGTGTGTGAACCCGTCCTCAATAAATAAGAAATATTCATCCAGCACAGGAAATAGCCTAATAGCATTCATTTTTTTTTTCCAACAGAACAAATATACATGCACTTTCACTGGGTGAGTTGCTAAACAAATTTTTCCATAAAGCTACCCCTAGGATTGGCGCATTGCACAATGTCATGAGCAGTGAAATCATCTTGAAAAATCAAAAACAGCATCAGCTTTGCTTTTTTTTTTTTTGCAATGCTTTGTACACAATGCACAGGGGGTTATAGCTTTCCTGTATTCGAGTAAATTCCTGGGAAGACTCCTCATGAGATCTCATCTCTGTAACTCCTCTGTATCATGCGGCAGTCAATTATATATTAATCACGCTACAATGTTACAGCTGCAGGCTCCCCGGGATGACACAGGTGGATATTATTCTACAAGTGCTGATTGGACGGCAGCCATGGCAATGAGCAGGCGCTGCACACCTCCTGTGATACGCATTGTGTATTCATCATCGCAGGTTCACAGCGTCTATCCTCAAAGCTTCTTCTCCGCAGAGCACGGTGAAGAATATATAACCGGGGGTTTCTTTACCGCAAAAGGCGACACGGGGGGTCATCTGCCTGAGGACGCTGTGAATTCGGAGAATAATCAACTACGCTCGTGCTTTTGAGATGAAATCAATGAGATGCATCAGTCAGCCATCTACAGGAATCTGAAATAAAAGAACACGAGGATATCAATTTGCAGGATTTCTGGAATGGGGTGGGCACCTCTGTACATTGGGGGCCTCATTATCTCCTGTAAATAAGATGACGATCGCAAAAAGGAATCCTTTTCCAAGGCCAAGCATAGTTCTTTTAACAATTTTTATATATACAGGTGAGCGTGATCTGTATAAAGATAGCTTGGGGTGAGCAAAATTGACGGTCTTGCTTCACCAATAAAAACTTTCAATATATCATCCAAATTTCATAATACAAGGGAAATGTTTTGCAGTCAATGGGAAAAGGAAGTCACTGCCTCTTTAAAGATGAAAAATGACCTGTGATCAGTATATCCAAAGGGATATACTAAAACATTTAACCACTTCAGCCCCGGAAGGATTTACCCCCTTCCTGACCAGAACACTTTTTACAATTCGGCACTGCGTCGCTTTAACTGCTAATTGCGCGGTCATGCAATGCTGTACCCAAACGAAATTTGCGTCCTTTTCTTCCCACAAATAGAGCTTTCTTTTGATGGTATTTGATCACCTCTGCCATTTTTATTTTTTGCGCTATAAACGGAAAAAGACCAAAAATTTTGAAAAAAAATGATATTTTCTAATTTTTGTTATAAAAAAAATCCAATAAACTAAATTTTAGTCATACATTTAGGCCAAAATGTATTCGGCCACATGTCTTTGGTAAAAAAAATGTCAATAAGCGTATATTTATTGGTTTGCGCAAAAGTTATAGCGTCTACAAACTAGGGTACATTTTCTGGAATTTACACAGCTTTTAGTTTCTGACTGCCTATGTCATTTCTTGAGGTGCTAAAATGGCAGGGCAGTACAACCCCCCCCCCAAATGACCCCATTTTGGAAAGTAGACACCCCAAGGAAATTGCTGAGAGGCATGTTGAACCCATTGAATATTTATTTTTTTTGTCCCAAGTGATTGAATAATGATAATAATTAAAAAAAAAAAAAAAAATTTACAAAAAGTTGTCACTAAATGATATATTGCTCACACAGGCCATGGGCATATGTGGAATTGCACCTCAAAATACATTCAGCTGCTTCTCCTGAGTATGGGGATACCACATGTGTGGGACTTTTTGGGAGCCTAGCCGCATACGGGGCCCCGAAAACCAAGCACCGCCTTCAGGATTTCTAAGGGCATAAATTTTTGATTTCACTCTTCACTGCCTATCACAGTTTTGAAGGCCATAAAATGCCAAGATGGCACAAAACGCCCCCAAATGACCCCATTTTGGAAAGTAGACACCCCAAGCTATTTGCTGAGAGGCATGGTGAGTATTTTGCAGCTCTCATTTGTTTTTGAAAATGAAGAAAGACCAATTTTCAATTTTCAAAACTTTGTGACAAAAAGTGAGGTCTGCAAAATACTCACTATACCTCTCAGCAAATAGCTTGGGGTGTCTACTTTCCAAAATGGGGTCATTTGGGAGAGGTTTTGTGCCACCTGGGCATTCCATGGCCTCCGAAACTGTGATAGGCAGTGAAGAGTGAAATCAAAAATTTACGCCCTTAGAAAGCCTGAAGGCGGTGATTGGTTTTCGGGGTCCCGTGCGCGGCTAGGCTCCCAAAAAGTCCCACACATGTGGTATCCCCGTACTCAGGAGAAGCAGCAGAATGTATTTTGGGGTGTAATTTCACATATCCCCATGGCATGTTTGAGCAATATATCATTTAGTGACAACTTTGTGCAAAAAAAAAAAAAAAAAATTTGTCTCTTTCCCGCAACTTGTGTCACAATATAAAATATTCCATGGACTCGACATGACTCTCAGCAAATAGCTTGGGGTGTCTACTTTCCAAAATGGGGTCATTTGGGGGGGTTTTGAACTGTCCTGGCATTTTATGCACAACATTTAGAAGCTTATGTCACACATCACCCACTCTTCTAACCACTTGAAGACAAAGCCCTCTCTGACACTTTTTGATTACGTGAAAAAATTATTTTTTTTTGCAAGAAAATTACTTTGAACCCCCAAACATTATATATTTTTTTAAAGCAAATGCCCTACAGATTAAAATGGTGAGTGTTTCATTTTTTTTTTCACACGGTATTTGCGCAGCGATTTTTCAAACGCATTTTTTGTGGAAAAAACACACTTTTTTTAAATTTTAATGCACTAAAACACACTATATTGCCCAAATGTTTGATGGAATAAAAAAGATGATCTTAAGCCGAGTACATGGATACCAAACATGACATGCTTTAAAATTGCGCACAAACGTGCAGTGGCAACAAAATAAATACATTTTTAAAAGCCTTTACAGGTTACCACTTTAGATTTACAGAGGAGGTCTACTGCTAAAAATACTGCCCTCGATCTGACCTTCGCGGTGATACCTCACATGCATGGTGCAATTGCTGTTTACATTTGACGCCAGACCAACGCTTGCGTTCGCCTTAGCGCGAGAGCAGGGGGGACAGGGGTGCTTTTTTTTTTTTTTTTTTTTTTCTTTATTATTTTTTTGCTTTTTTATCTTATTTTTAAACTGTTCCTTTCATATTTTTTTTTTTAAATCATTTTTATTGTTATCTCGGGGAATGTAAATATCCCCTATGATAGCAATAGGTAGTGACAGGTACTCTTTTTTGAAAAAATTGGGGTCTATTAGACCCTAGATCTCTCCTCTGCCCTCAAAGCATCTGACCACACCAAGATCGGTGTGATAAAATGCTTCCCCAATTTCCCAATGGCGCTGTTTACATCCGGCGAAATCTAAGTCATAAAATGCTCGTAGCTTCCGGTTTCTTAGGCCATAGAGATGTTTGGAGCCACTCTGGTCTCTGATCAGCTCTATGGTCAGCTGGCTGAATCACCGGCTGCTTTCTCAGGTTCCCTGTTGAGACAGGAGAGCCAGAGAAAAACACGGAAGACGGTGAGGGGGGGGGGGGGCATTCCCTCCCACTGCTTGTAAAAGCAGTCTAGAGGCTAATTAGCCACTAGGATTGCTTTTACATGAAAGCCGACCGCTGGCTGAAAAGAATGATACCAAGATGATACCTAAACCTGCAGGCAACATTCTGGTATAACCACTCAAAGTCGTGAATGGCGTACCTGAAGACAAAAAAATGGTTAACAATAAAGCACAGTAAACGGTAAAGTTAAAAAATTGCATACCTGAAAAGCAAACATGATAAAACATAATAACAATAAAACATTCCAGAATAGAATACAGTAAAAAAGAGCAGAACAATAGAGAGAGAATAGAGAGAGAGAGAACAATAAAATGACAACTATTTTTTTTTTATTTTTGTTTGTGGTTTTTTTGCAAACTTGTAACTTTTATAACTGTAACCGGTTCCAGGTTCGGGTCTCTCAAAATGCGATGGCATCTTGGGAGACCCTGTGAAAGTGTGCCTAGTCTGTGCAATGCTGTACCCTACGCTAATACTCAACTAGTGAATGGTAGCGTTCAAAACATTCACCAATGCAAAGACCAGGATTGTCAGGACAGGAGGGACAATAATAGCGGGTGTCACGCCTATATCCGCGCTTGCTGCAGACACAACATCTTTTTGGGGGGGTTCGTTGGGTAGGGGTACTCGTGAGGACATAAAGAAAATGCCTCTCATGCAGCCGACTGCATTTGATTGGGGATGTGAATGGGGGAAGTACGGGCGCTGCAGAAGTGGTGGGTTCCCAATTAGGATTGGCGAATGCAGCAGGAAGGGCACTATGGGCACGACGGGCCTGTGTTTGTCTTCTTCTTGGTGGCAGCGGGACACTACTTGTGCTTGCCACCTCACCAGCTTGAACTGCACTTATGGGACTCGCCACGTCACCAAGTGTTACTGCAGTGCTGGTTTGACTACGACCGGGGTGTACTAGGCCGCTGGTGCTTGCCAGTTCACCAAAACGCTACCAAAAAAACTTTTAGCGATCGCAGGGATCAGGCCTGACTCTGCGAACGCTGCAGTTATGCGTTTAGTGTTTTGTAAGTGACAGTGATCGATCGATACTGCACTTGGGTGGGCTGGGCTGGGCCGGGCGGAGGGGCAAAACGCAGGTGCTAGCAGGTATCTGGGCCTGATCCCGCTAACACTGCGTTTTTGGGAACCCTAAACTGCTGGTGACGCTAGTATAGATCTGATCGGATCAGATATTGATCAGTTCAGATACTATACCACTAAGGGAGGTGTACGGTGCGTGCATGGGTGTTAGCGGTACTGGCGCTAACCTGACGCTGCCTGGGGCTGGTGCTTGCCAGTTCACCAAAACGCTACCAAAAAAACTGTTAGCGATCGCAGGGATCAGGCCTGACTCTGCGAACGCTGCAGTTATGCGTTTAGTGTTTTGTAAGTGTCAGTGATCGATCGATACTGCACTTGGGTGGGCTGGGCTGGGCTGGGCGGAGGGGCAAAACGCAGGTGCTAGCGGGTATCTGGGCTGATCCCGCTAACACTGCGTTTTTGGGAACTCTAAACTGCTGGGGACGCTAGTATAGATCTGATCGGATCAGATATTGATGCGATCAGATACTATACCACTAAGGGAGGCGTATGCTGCGTGCGTGGGTGTTAGCGGTACTGGCGCTAATCTGACGCTGCCTGGGGCGACGCATATCACCGCCGGGCGATCAGGGGGCTAAACCTTTATTCGGTAATAAACGGCGGGTGCCCTGACACTATAAAAAATAAACGAACTAACCAGCGTCAACCGTAACGGTTATACGGTGATCAGTGGTGAAAGGGTTAACTAGGGGGCAATCAAGGGGTTAAAACATTTATTAGGTAGTATATGGGGGTCCCCGACGCTATAAAACGCTGACGGCGAACCTAAATATTTACCTCCCTAACTACCGTCACCAGCGACACTAATACAGCGATCAGAAAAATTATCGCTTAGCGACACTGGTGATGGGGGGTGATCAAGGGGTTAAAACTTTATTAGGGGGGGTTAGGGGGGTACCCTAGACCTACAGGGGGGTAATACTAACTGTCCTACCACTGCTAACTGTCATAAACTGACACTATGCAGTAATCAGGAAAAAAAAAAAAAAAAAAACCTGCTTGGTGTCAGTTTGTGACAGGGGGGGGGTGATTGGGGGGGGATTGGGGGGGGATCGGGGGGCGATCGGGGGGGATCGGGGGTGTTTAGTGTGCCTGGCATGTTCTACTGTGTTGTGTGTGTGTGTTGTGCACTTACTTACATGTCATCTCCCCTCGGCGCTGGAACGGAAACTGCCGAGCCGAGGAGAGATGACATCACATCCTCTGCCTCTGTGTACTATACAGAGGCAGGGGATGTTTCTCATTGGCTGGGAGCGATCGCGAGGGGGGGGGCCACGATCGGATGGCCTCCCCCTCGTCTCTCAATGCTCCCAGCCAAATGCCGACCGCCGCTGGCACCGGGGGGGGGTCCGATCGGACCCCCCACCCGCGGGAAGGCAATCACGTACTAGGTACGTGATTTTGCCTGCCCGTGCCGCTCTGCTCACGTATATAGGCGTGAGGCGGTCGGCAAGTGGTTAATGTGAAAATGGCTTAATGTAGCTTACTGTGTAATAAAGTGCCTAAACCTCAATCAATTGCCCTGAAACTTTGCACAGGCTAAGATCTCAACTTCCCAAACATATCCTAAGTTTCATGAGATTCGGTGTTCCACAAGGCAAACTAGGCACATTAAGCTTGTTTTTTGGGGAGCTTAATGTGGCTTAACATACAAAAAAGACCTTAAATGTTAACCAATTTCCCCCAAACTTCCCACAATAGAAGACTCTATCCATGCCAACATATTCTGAAAATTTCAGCTCATTTGGTTAATCACACCAAAAGTTATTCACATTAAGCTAAATTTTACAATGCTAAAACATTTAATGTGAAAATGGCTTAATATATCTTAATGTAGCTTAACGTGTAATAAAGTGCCTAAACCTCAATTAATTGCCCTGAAACTTTCTACAGCCTAGGATCTTAACTTTCCAAACCTATCCATGAAGTTTAATGCGATTCGGTGTTCCACAAGGCAAACTAGGGACATCAAGCTTGTTTTTTGGGGAGCTTAATGTGGCTTAATGTACAAAAAAGACCTTAAATTTTAACCAATTTCCCCCAAACTTCACACAATAGAAGACTCTTTTAAGGCCAACATATTCTGAAAATTTCAGCACATTTGGTGAATTGCACCAAAAGTTATTCACATTAACAGGGCCGATCCTAGGCGGGTGCTCAGGGTGCAGCACACTCGGGCGCCAGAGAGGTGGGGGTGCTGAAGCGCCAGAGTGCCCCCTCCCTCTCCCTCCTCCTCTTGTCCGTGTCCAGAGGCGGGTCTCTCCGCCGGTCACCGCCGCTGCCGCTGTGTTTCTTGCTCAAGCCCATCCCCCCTCCCTCCCCCATCCCCCCAGAAGCCCGGGAAAGCTTTCAGGGAAGTACACCCTGGACTCCAGGGGGAGAAGACAGGGCTGAGAGAACACCATCAGAGAGAGAACCCCGCTGCCCTGCGCCACCAGAGGGAAAGCCACATAGCCTAGCGCCATCCCTGGCGGAGAAAGGAATGGAGTCATTGCAGGAATACAGATCTGGGTGCTACCCAGCGGAGTCCACACGGGCAATTCAGCGTGAGCTGACTCCTGATCAGAGGAACCATTGCTGTATCGCTGGGTCAGGTGAGAGGGCCGATCGGCCATTATCTACTAACGTCCATAGGAACTGCACTCTCTGACCATCTCCTGTAAGATGTCTGCACTCTCTGATCATCTCCTGTACTATGTCTGGGGGCTGTTTCTAACAGACTCTCTAACAGAAGCCATCTCTGTGTGCATCAGAGAGACTCCCCTCCAGGTCTCATTAGTGTACGCTCTTCCTGTGTTTTCTTTATTGTTAAAAGATCATGGGAGGATCCCAGGCTAACAAAGACTTCTTAGGGGAGCATCTCTGTGTTTGAGTTGTTGCCATAGAAACATTTGTAAAGGGGAGGAGTTGGTAAGATGACCACGCCCATGTGGGGGCACCAGAAATATTTTGGCACCCAGGTGTCTGTGACCCTAGGATCGGCCCTGTGCGCATGCGCTGCTCAGCTGCCGTTCAGGCACAGCATGCATGAGAATGACCTCATCCTACTTCGGCCAATCAAGATGGCCGAAGCCCAATACCAGGATGAAGCCGGGGTTAAGATGCCAGCAAAGGGCCTTGTGGTGGGCGTCAGACTGTTGGAACAGAGGCAGGTACTTTTGGCTTTAGCTCTGCTTTAAGAATGTCTCTTTAGGCTAGGCTCACACCTATGTGGTTGGTGCAGCTTGTGTTTGAGCGGGCAGCGCAATCACTCATTTGGTCCCTGCACATTTTTAAAATCACAACCGCACAGAAATCACATGGTTCTTTTTCACAATGCAATTTCCCGCACCACAAAATGCAGTGTGTATTCATATGCATGGGGTGCCTGGCGCAGATTGCCTGCTGGTACCGAAATGTGTGCGGTTTACATGCATTCCCGCACCTGAATATATGCAAACCTATATATGCAAACCTTAGATGTATAAATTAAACTTAGTGCCCTTGAGAGAAAGAAAGGATTGTCTCAAGGAACCAAACTCAGATATATGCACAGGTGAGAAAAGTCTGCAATTTAATTACAATGATTAAATCTTCAATAAGGCTGGCCATACATTATACAATTTTCCTTTAGATTTACCAAAACGATATAATATGAGGTCAATCCTAAACACTTTCAATTTGTTTGCAATCAGGCATGCCCTTGCACTACATAGTTGAAGGTATATCTAAAGAAAATTGAATAGGAAAATTGTATAATGTATGGTCAGCTTAACCACTTCAGCCTCGGAATAATTGGGTGCCCAATGACCAGGCCATTTTTTGTGATTCAGCACTGCGTCACTTTAATTGACAATTGGCGGTCGTGTGACGCTGTACCCAAACAAAATTCGAGCCCTTTTTTTCCCACAAATAGAGCTTTATTTTGGTGGTATTTGATCATCTCTGCAGTTTTTATTTTTTGTGCTATAAACAAAAGAAGAGCGACAATTTTGAAAAAAAAAAAAAAAAAAAAATCTTTTACATTTTGTTATAATAAATATCCCAATTTTTTTTTTTGAAAAAACAAATTTTTTCCTCAGTTTAGGCCGATTTGTATTCTTCTACAAATTTTGGTAAAAAAAAAATTGCAAAAAGCATATATTGATTGGTTTGCGCAAAAGTTATAACGCCTACAAAATAGGGGATAGTTTTATGGCATTTTTATTATTCTTTATTTTTTTTTACTAGTAATGGCGGCAATCTGCGATTTTTATCGGGACTGCGACATTATGGCGGACACGTCGAACACTTTTGACACGTTTTTGGGACCATTGGCCTTTATACAGGGATCAGTGCTATAAATAGCCACTGATTACTGTATAAATGGCACTGGCAGGTGTAGTAATATGACTGAACAGAAGTGACTCCATTTTGTGCGGCCATAAAGTCATATAAATTCATATATCTTAACTTGTGTCAGACTCAAGTTAAGTCAACTAATTCTGTTTTTCAGCTTGGTAACAGGTTTTCTATAAAGCACACATATAAGAAAATATAGCTTGCATAAGCAGTTTTAGTACCGTTTAAATAAAGAATTGTGGCTCAGTATGTCTGGGCCACCTTTCCTGTGTAATGAGACATGAAACAGGGGAGCGGGACTCATGACTATAAGTCATGAAAGCAGATGCATACCTCCCAACATTTTGAGATGGGAATGAGGGACATCTACTAACAAATGTATGTAGACATAGGACACGCCCCCTGCCACACCCCCTTAAAGGAGAAATAACCAAAAACAAGGACTTTTTTTTACCACTATTATTCCTTTATATTGTCTTTTAAAATGTACAAATGCAGCAATTTAGAATTTGGATGAAAGGTTTAGCACTGGGAAACACTTTTTGAAAGATAAAAAGTGCATTTTATATACAACTATACAGATCAGACCAAAATGAGGGACAAATGAGGAGGAATGAGGGACAGAGGGACATTGCTCCAAATCAGGGACAGTCCCTCCAAATCAGGGACAGTTGGGGGCTATGCAGATGGCATAAGTTACTCTAGTCACCTATGTCAGCCATTTTGTAAAAGGTTAATCATTTGACCATTAAAGTGGTTGTAAACCCTTACAGACCACTTTGACCTACAGGTAAGCCTAGATTAAGGCTTACCTGACCTGTTGGTCCAAGAAATATCTCCTAAACCTACACAGTTTAGGAGATATTTGCAAAAAGACAGGCACCACTGTATACGGCGCATGCGCTGTAGACAGCGGCGCACGGGCGCACTGAGCGGGAGTGACATCATCACGGCTCCGGCCAATAACAGCGCCGGAGCCACGATACCCGGAAAGAAGATGGAGGCTCCGTAGCAGAGGGGACAGCGGTGACATCGCAGGCTCCTGTGTCAAGTAAGTGACACATAATGGGCTACTATGCTATGCACAGTAGCCCATTATGCTTTACCTTTGCAGGGAAACAAAAAGGAAGTAACACCCATCAGGGTTTACTTCCTCTTTAATGATATGTAATGATATATAATGATATGTAATGTACACCCCTGTATTAACCACTCCCATCTTTCATATTATGATTGGTTAGTGATGACCATATTTAAATTGTATACCCGCCCAGAATAAAACAGATAGCTTTGGACATTTAGACTCTGCATCATCTCTTCCTGTGTTCACTAGGGATGGGCCGAACACCCCCCAGTTCGGTTCGCGGCAGAACATGCGAACAGACCAAAAATTTGTGCGAACCCCGTTAAAGTCTATGGGACTTGAACGTGAAAAATCAAAAGTGCTAATTTTAAAGGCTAATATGCAAGTTATTGTCATAAAAAGTGTTTGGGGACCCGGGTCCTGCCCCAGGGGACATGGATCAATGCAAAAAAATTTTTTTAAAACAGCCGTTTTTTCAGGAGCAGTGATTTTAATAATGCTTAAAGTGAAACAATAAAAGTGTAATATCCCTTTAAATATCGTGCCTGGGGGGTGTCTATAGTATAGCCTTTAGTTCTCCCATATAGAGGAGTGTATTTCTTCCGTGGTTCAGAGAAGCAGGATCTTCCATTCTATGGATAGCGTAGGACCCACTAATAATGGGGTACTTTGACGCAATTATGTGAGACACACGGCTGGAATTTGGATGCTTGCTTTGAAACCCTATCCATGTGGTTTAAATGTGTTTTATCCTAACATGAGAATGTAGGCATTGGAATTCGGCGTGTGCGTTTCTTTAGGGGAGTGGAATCACAGACACATTGGTGTGGTGGATGGAATAGGAGAACTTCACATTGATTTTGGATTTCCTTTCAATACTATATGAACTTTTTTTATACATTATTTTGTCTCTTTGATTTATCAGTTTCACTATATATTAATTTATTCCACTTGCCACAGGGTGTAATTTGTTATTATATATATATATTGTTTATCATATATTATTTATACTTATATTTAGTATTTTTTTAGTCACATGTCACTTTGGGGTAATTCAGCACCTACTTGAGCATACACTCAGCGCCGCTATTTTTACTTATTGTCATTATTTACCGTAATTGTATGTTGACATGTGGTTAAAATTCCGTTTTCATTTTTGATTTCTTTTAAGTGGCAGCTTCCAGATAGAATATCTGTCCTGAGGCGCAGTGGTGGTATTTTTGAGTAGTGGTGGTTTTTTTAATTATACCAACAGGAATTGGTGTCTATAGTATGCCTGTAAAGGGGCGCATTTTTCCCGTATATAGAATAGTCCCTGCACAAAGTAACATTTCTAAAGGCAAAAAAGTCATTTAAAACTGCTTGTGGCTGTAATGTAATGTTGCCCCCCCCCCGCCCATTACCAGGCCCTTTGGGTCTGGTATGGATATTAAAGAGGGAGTCCACCTAAACCGCCTAAAAAAAAATATTAAAAGCCAGCAGCTACAAATACTGCAGCTGCTGACTTTTAATAAATGGCCACTTACCTGTCCCAGGGTCCAGCGATGTCGGCAGCCGATGCCGAGAACCCGCTCAGTTCTCAGCAGCTGCTGCCACCATCCTGGGTGAGGGAATCAGGAAGTAAAGCGTTGCGGCTTCACTTCCCGGTTCCCTACTGCGCATGCGCGAGTCGCGCTGCGCATCGTAACTGGTCCCCGCTATCTCCTGGGACCTGTGTGTTTCCCAGGAGACAGCGCGGAGGGACAGGAAGAGGCATAGACTCCCATGAGTCTATGCCGGAAGTGGGTGCAAATACCTGTCTTAGACAGGTATCTGCACCCCCCTCCCCCCTGAAAGGTGCCAAATGTGACACCGGAGGGGGGGAGGGTTCCGAAAAGAGGAAGTTCCATTTTTGTGTGGAACTCCGCTTTAAGGTGAACCCCGCACCCAAATATAAAAAAAAGGCGTGGAGCCCCCAGGCCCTATATATTCTGAACAGCAGCAGTATAAAGGCTGTCCCCGGGTTACAAACAAGATAGGGACTTTAGGTTTGTTCTTAAGTTGAATCTGTTTGGAATTTGGAATTTGGAGTGTAGCTCCAGCCAAAAAATCTTTAAGCTTTTTGGATAATATAGGGAAGGGTTATCACCCCTGTAATTTTTTTTTGCTGTCTGTGCCCCTGTTCAGAACATTTCACCTCACTTTCTGTCCCAATGACAATTGTATTTTGAAAATTTTGGGTTATTAGGGAAACAAGGATTGGTGATAAAGCATCAATGGAGACACCTTTTTCCCATATTAACTCTTACAGGAGAGAATTTCCCTTCCTAGGGGTAGATTTCCTCTCACTTCCTGTTGTCTCCCTCCGTTTGTAAGTAGGAGTCATTTGTAAGTCGGATATTTGAAAATAGGGGACTGCCTGTATATACTATACAGCCTGCCCTATACACTCTGTGGAAAATTGGGCCTTAGGTGTTGGTGGTACCAGAACACTGTAAGCCCTCACAGTTACTCTTGGTGGGCACTGGAATGGGCCCTGCTGTGAAATATTATATCAAGAATTGTAATTACATGCCCCTGTTAAACAGGGGCAGAAAAATTGGGCCTTAGGCGGTGGTGGTGGTGGTGGCACAACACTGTAAAGCCTCACAAATACTTTTGTTGAGCACAGGAACAGGCCCTGCTGTGAAATATTAGATCAAAAATTGTAATTACGCGCCCCTATTAAACAGGGGCAGAAAAATTGGGCCTTAGGCAGTGGTGGTGGTGCCACAACACTGAAACCCCTCAGACATACTCTTGTTGAGTTCAGGAACGAGCCCTGCTGTTAAATATTTGATCAAAAATTGTAATTACGCGCCCCTGTTAAACAGAGGCAGAAAAATTGGGCCTTAGGTAGTGGTGGTGGTACCCTGAACCAAAAATATTCAGTCTTCAAGGGATCCCACATCTATAGAAAAATCATCATCTTTACATCAGCATCAGGTGCTTGGTAGCTGGTGATCCAAGACTGATTCATTTTTATGAATGTGAGCCGATCAACAGAGTCTGTGGACAGGCGCACTCTGTGATCGGTTACAAAGCCTCCAGCAGCACTGAATGTGCGTTCAGAAAGAACGCTGGATGGAGGACAGACCAGTAGCTCAATTGCATATTGAGCAAGCTCTGGCCAGTGGTCCATCCTCAAGACCCATTAACCCAGTGGATGTTCTGGTAGAAAGGTCTCCAAGTCTGATCTTGCCCCTAGATATTCCTGCACCATGTAATTCAGACGCTGGCGATGGTTGCTGGAACCAAGGCTGGTGCAAGGATTTTAGACACCCTAGGCGAAACCTAATTTTGCCACCTCCATTGGCTCCACTCCTGACTCCACCCCCTTTTCCCTGCCCATGTGACATGAGGAGGCGCTTTACAGGAAGCATCGGCTCTGCTTCCTCTAGCGCCGGCTCCAGTGCTGTGCCTCTAATTACACTATCGGTCCGACAGGGCAGCTGCCTGAGTTGGTTACATGCTGCATATAAAATAAATCCGTAGCACTAAAAATATTATCATGAGAGCCCGGGGATGGTTCCAGGGAAGTGATTGTCCAAAACTATAAATGAATCAAAAAAGAATGCAAACCTGTGCAAAATAAAAAATAGACAATCTAGGTAACACAGTGATGTGTGACTAGTGTCAAATAGATACAAATAAATGCAAACTGGATAACACATATAAGTGTTAAGGACACACAAAAGGGGTGTTATACAATCCACGTGAGAAATATCAAGTGAAGAAAAACACAATACAAAAAATAGTTGTTTTTTTTAAATAGTTTTAAAAGAGCGCAGTAGGTAGAGCTCAGCAAGCTTTAAAATCTGACGCATTTCGTTCGAACGGACTTCGTTTGGACGAAACGCGTCAGTTTTAATGCTTGCTGAGCTCCACCTACTGCGCACTCTTATACAATCATGTAATTACTTTTTTATTGTACCCATTTGTCATGATGTAGTACTTTTTATTCAAATAAACCCCACTATTTTTGATCTATGTCATGTGGAGGTTTCTTTTCTCTTTTTTTATCCTTAAACGATTGCTGTTTTCATCATTGCCTGGAGAGTGTGGTGAGCGACTGCTGGCATTCCTGATCTCTACACCTGATGACCGTCAGAGAAGGAGCTGGAGCGTGTCCTCACCATCCTTTATTTCTAGACGGTGGAGGCACAACCCGGGTGTTGCTGGATTTCTTGAATGTTTTGATCACCAAACACCTGAATGAAGCACTGATATTTCACTGGAGACCACATTGTGATTTCACCTTGATGTTCCACATATATGGACTTATTATTATGTTGCCCTCATTTCTTGGCTTTCTATCTCGTGGACTGATCATTTTTTCACATTGCGTCATCCGCATAACTTTTTATCCTTGAAAAACTATTTTTTGTATTGTGTTTTTCTTCACTTGATATTTCTCACGTGGATTGTATAACACCCCTTTGTGTGTCCTTTATATATGTTCTCCAGTTTGCATTTATTTGTATATTA
The DNA here is from genome assembly GCF_042186555.1 of Aquarana catesbeiana. Classification (NCBI taxonomy): domain Eukaryota; kingdom Metazoa; phylum Chordata; class Amphibia; order Anura; family Ranidae; genus Aquarana; species Aquarana catesbeiana. The sequence continues at coordinate 405,408,094 of NC_133329.1, forward strand.
CATGTATTTGGCACTAGTCACACGTCACTGCGTTATCTAGATTGTCTATTTTTTATTTTGCACAGGTTTGCATTCTTTTTTTGATTCATTTATAGTTTTGGATTGTACACTTCCTTGGAACCACCCCCAGGTTCTCATGATAATATTTTTAGCGCTACGCATTTATTTCATAGACACTTTTACAATTAGTCTTATTGTTGTGTTGGCAGCTCATTCCTTTTAGGTGGCGCAGTAATTTATCCATTTATACAGTTACATGCTGCAGACACGGAGGGAAACCACTGGCTGGGCACCCCTAGGCAGCAGTGCACCCTAGGCGGCTGCCTAGTTTTATATAAAGAAATGTGATTTTGCGCTAACCATACAAAAAATAAAAAAATTTGTGCTGCTGCTCGTGTTAGTCCATAAATACAAAAGACCCAAAAAATAAATAGTAAATAGTGTAACCAGCGCGCATCATATCTTAGTGTGTATTAAAGTTATGACTACTATTGGTATACCACACTTAAAGCCATTTCAATCCGGCCAAAACTCATATAAAAGAAGATTGGTGCTATTATCAACCTAGCATATTTCCATCAAGGACTGATCATTGTTTCGACATCTAAGATGTTCAAGGGGAATAAGTGTCCCACTGATAAACATTTTTACCACTAATTTGGATATGTATGGTGTTCAGCACATTGTTGCGAATTGATAGTCACAAGTAACATTGTTACTAGCAACATATGTTTCAGGGTGCTCACTACATTGTTGCGGATTGATTTTCATAAGTAACATTGTAATTAATAACACATGTTTTGTTTCACTGTTGAACACCTGGTGTGAGTATAGGATTTAAATGTTCCTAATATAGGAAAATAAGTCAATTTCACAATTTTTTAAATATATGTCTATAGTAATAACGTTTTTCATGAGTTTTGGCCGGATTGAAATGGCTTTAAGTGTGGTATACCAATAGTAGTCATAACTATCGGGATCACTTCTATTTAATACACACTAAGATATGATGCGCGCTGGTTACATTATTTACTATTTATTTTTTGCGGCTGCTTAGTTTGCCTAGTGATAGCACCGGCCCTGGCTGGAACTGATCAGACCTGGGCGCTGAGGAATGAAGAATTGTCTGAAGGCATCGGTCAGCCGGCCACCTTCTCCATCGCTCTTTCTGTGACTGATTGAAGCCTCAGCAACACGTTGTCCAGCACCAGGAAATTGTAATCACCCAGGCTCTGGAAACGCATTGCACAAAACTTTCTGCAAGGCCTCCCGAAGATGTTTCATCCTCTGCTCCCTCTGCGAAGGCTGGATAAGTTCTGCAACCTTACCCTTGTAACATGAATCAAGAAGGGTTGCCAGCCAGTAATGATCCTGATCCCTCTCCTTGATACCACAAATCCTAGGATCCTTTTGCAGGATAAGAGAGGCCATGCAGCGCAGGTTTGCAGAGGCATTCAATCCTGAGTACTCTGGGTCACTAAGAATCACATGATCCTCAACCACCTCCTCCCAGCCACGTACAAATCCATGGGTTTCTGGGGACTGAAAACGATCCCTTGAAGACTGTTGCTGATGCTGAGTGTTATCCTCCACCTCCATGCTGACATAATCCTCCTCCTCCTCTTCTTCTTCCTGTGTGATCAGCGGGCCTGCAGGAATACTAGTATCCGGATAAAGGGGGCCCTGAGAGGTAAGGAAGTCCTCCTCTTCCTTCCGCTGTTCTGCTTCAAGTGCCCTGTCCATTATTCCATGAAGCATGTGCCCCAGCAGGAAGACAAGAGGGACAGTATTACTGATGCATGCACTGTCACTGCTCACCATCCTCTAGGCCCCCTCAAATGGTGACAGGACAGTGCTTGCATCCTTGATCATCCTTGAAAAAGCCAAGCTCCCCTGACCCTGTCCTGGTGCCATACTCACACAGGTATTCATTGATGGCCCTCTGCTGTGCGTGCAGCCGCTGCAGCCTTTCTAACGTTGGGTTCCACCTGGTGGGAATGTAACAAATGAGGCGATTCTTGGGCAGGTTGCATTCTCTTTGAATGTCAGCCAGCCGAGCACTGGCATTATATGGAAATGACCACAGACTTTCCTGGCCTGCCTCAGGAGATCCTGTAAGCCCGAGTACCTGCTCAAGAACCGCTGCACCACCAAATTCGGGACATGAGCCAAACAGGGAACATGGGTCAAGTGTCCCTGACAGAGGGCGGAGAGGAGGTTGGTGCCATTGTCACATACAACCATTCCTGGCTGAAGCTGGCGTGGCGTCAACCACCTCTGAGCATGCCCCTGCAGATCTGACAGAATCTCTGCCCCAGTGTGGCTCCTGTCCCCTAAGCAGACCAACTCAAGCACCGCATGGCATCTTTTTGCCTGAGTGCTTGCGTAGCCCCTTGGATGTCTATGGAGCACTGCTGGTTCAGAGGAGAAATCTGCAGAGGAAGAGGCGATAGAGGAAGAAGAAGAGGAGGGGGTGGAGGAGAGAGCTGTGGCAGAATCACCACCAGCATTTTGGAGGTGTGGTGGCGGAACAAGCTCCAGCAATACTGAACCCTGTCCTGCATCCTTCCCAGCTGCCAGCAGAGTTACCCAGTGCGCCGTGAAAGAAAGGTAACGTCCCTGTTCATGCCTGCTGGACTATGAGTCAGCAGTAATATGTACCTTACTGCTGACTGCCCTGTCAGATGAGGCCAAGACATTGCCTTCCACATGCTGGTAGAGAGCCGGAATGGCCTTCCGTGAAAAGAAATGGCGTTTGGGAACCTGCCACTGAGGTACCACACATTCCACAAATTCACGAAAGGGGCAGAGTCTACCAGCTGAAAAGGCAGCAGTTGCAGTGCTAGCAATTTGGCCAAGCTAGCATTCAGACGCTGAGCATATAGATGGCTGGGACCAAATTTCTTTCGATGATTTAGCAACTGGGGTAGGTAAATTTGCCTGCTAAAATTAGATGGAGGTGTACTGATAGCTGATTGGTTGCATGTACTTGGGACACCTATTGCTATACCTTCATTCCTCTCAGTGCAGGTTTCTGAGAGGACTGGAGGTATAGTGGGGTTGGAGAACCCAGCTGAGGAGGAGAAAGGAGAGGTCCGCCTTGTTCTTTGATGTGGGTCTTTTAAGTGCTGTTGCCAACGGACTGCATGGGAGGTCGTCATATGTCTTCTGGTCAAGCATGTGGTGCCCAAGCGGCTGCTGTTTTGGTCATGCTTGATACGCTTCAGACATATCTTGCAAACAGCTATGGTGCGATCTGCTGCACAGGTGTCAAAAAAGGCCCACACTAAAGAACTTTTCAAAATATGTGGGCCCTGCACCTGCTTAGCTCTGCGGTGTGATGCAGTAGGGTGGCTGCCCTTAAGCTGCCCCCTGGAGGGCATCCTACCTTGTTTGAGATGTGCCTCCTCCTCCTCCTCTCTTCTATCAAGCACCCAAGTTGAGTCAGTGTCCTCATCATCCCCTCCCTCCTCGTCACTGGAGCAAACTTGGCAGTACGCTGCAGCTGGGGGAACATGACTGCCAGTCTCTTGACCTTCTTGGGCACCCCCTCTCTCTAGGCTGATGTTACTCCCTTCCTCAACCTGGGTACCATCATCGGAGCCTTCAAATTACTGCGCATCCTCCTGCAGCATGTACCCAACACTGTGGTCGAATAGTTCGGGGGACTCCTCTGTGCAAGATGGTGGGGCTAGGGAAGGAGTGACTGTTGACATGGAGCTGATGGAATAGGCCGCTTTTGCAGCTGCATTGGCAGGCAAACTACTCTGAGCCTGGGTGACAGAGGATGAGGAGGATGAGGACGGCTTTGTTATCCATTCCACCAACTCTTCTGCATGTTGTGGCCCAATAACACGGCCAGCTTCAGAAAAAAAGGACAAGCGTGCCCCATGGCCACGTGCTGAGGATGCACCATGTCCACATCCAGCACTGTCGACACTGAGCCTGCTTGCCTTATTTTAGTGGCCTGTGAGCGTCTGCCTCTCCTTGGTGGCCTTCCAGACATGCTGTAAATTTTGTTTAGCAAAAAAAAACTACACTGTATTGTTTACTGTGTACACCACGAGGAAAGAATGAGCAACTGCTCTAGGGGTGCACGGTACTGTGTACACCAACAGAAGTGTAATAACAACTATGGGTGCACTGTATGTACTGTGCACACCACCAGGAAAGTAGTAGCAACTGCACTAGGGGTGCACAGTACTGTGTACACCAACAGAAGTGTAATAACAACTAGGGATGGGCTTTATATTCGGGTCGAACATGAGTTAGACTCGAACATTGGCTGTTCGCCCGTTCGCCGAATAGCAAACAATTTGGGGTGTTCACGGCAAATTCAAAAGCCGCGGAACAACCTTTAAAAGTCTATGGAAGAAATCAAAAGTGCTAATTTTAAAAGTTAATATGCAAGTTATTGTCATAAAAAGTGTTTGGAGACCCGGGTGCTGCCCCAGGGGGACAGGTATCAATGCAAACAAAAGTTTTAAAAACAGCCCTTTTTTCGGGAGCAGTGATTTTAATAATGCTTTAAATTTCGTACCTGGGGGGTGTCTATAGTATGCCTGTAAAGTGGCGCATGTTTCCCGTGTTTAGAACAGTCTGACAGCAAAATGAAATTTCTAAAGGAAAAAAAGTCATTAAAAACTACTCGTGGCTATAATGAATTGTCGGTCCCGGCAATACACATAAAAGTTCATTGATAAAAACGGCATTGTATTCCTCCACAGGGGAACTCCGAACCAAAATTTAAAAAAAAAATGCGTGGGGTTCCCCCAAATTCCATACCAGGCCCTTCAGGTCTGGTATGGATATTAAGGGGAACCCCGCACCAAAATTAAAAGAAAATTGGCGTGGGGGTCCCCTTCAAAATCAATACCACACCAAAATGTAAAAAAAATGGCGTGGGGTCCCCCCAAAAATCCATACCAGATCCTTATCCAAGCATGCAACCTGGCAGGCCACAGAAAAAGAGGGGGGGACGAGAGAGCACCCCCCTCCTGAACCGTACCAGGCCATATGACCTCAACATTGGGAGGGTGCTTTGGGGTACCCCCCAAAGCACCTTGTTCCCATGTTGATGGGGAGAAGGGCCTCATCCCCACAACCCTTGCCGGTGGTTGTGGGGGTCTGCGGGCGGGGGGCTTATCTGAATCTGGAAGCCCCCTTTAACAAGGGGACCCCCAAATCCCACCCCCGTGTGAATTGGTAATGGGGTACAAATGTACTCCTACCATTTCACAGAAAAAGTGTCAAAAATGTTATAAAAACACAATAGACTGTTTTTGACAATTCCTTTATTAATGTCTTCTTCTTTCCCCGCTTCTTCTTCCATCTTCTTCTGGTTTTCCTTTGGAGTTGTTCTTCTTCCTCCATCTTGTTCTTCCCCCGCTTATTCCTCTATCTTCCTTCACTTCTTCCTCCAGCTTTCTCGTCCGGCATCTTCCTCCGGCTTTTTCTTCTCTGCTTCATCCTCTGATCCGCCTCACTCGAAGTCTCCCGCTGTGTGGCGCTTCTGTTCAGGTGACAGCTCTTATATAACGGAGGGCGGGGCCACCCGGTGACCCCGCCCCCCTCTGACGCACGGGACTTCCCTATGGCTTTCCCCGTGATGTAAGAGGGGGGCGGGGTCACCCATCTACGTAATGGGTGCACTGTATGTATTGTGTACACCACCAGGAAAGTAGTAGCAACTGCACTAGGGGTGCACGGTACTGTGTACACCAACAGAGGTGTAATAACAACCATGGGTGCACTGTACGTATTGTGTACTGTGTACACCACCAGGAAAGTAGTAGCAATTGCACTGGGGGTGCACGGTACTGTGTACACCAACAGAAGTGTAATAACAACTTTGGGTGTACTATATTGACCACCAGAAAAGAATGAGCAAATGCACTATGGGTGCACAGCACTGTATACTGTGTACACCGCCTGAAGTATATTAGAAACAGTACACCAGGAACAGCCTGCAGTCAGATATAGCTAAACTGGATACAGGAGATATTATATATATATATATATTAAATACACTGCAGCTAACTGAATAACCTGCCTACCAGAAGTATATTATAAACAGTACGCCAGGAACGGCCTGCAGTGAGATATAGCTAAACTGTATGCAGTGTATATATATATATATATATATATATATATATATATATATATGAGATTGTCTGTATATATATATTAAATACACTGCAGCTAACTGATTAATAAGCCTGCCTCAATCTAAATTACACTCTCTCTCCGTCCACGCCAATGACAAACTACACAAGGCCGACGTGCAGGCAGCCTTATATATTGTGGGGCGTGGGCTTAGTCCCATTGAGCCATGATTGGCAAAAGGCACCCTTAGCTTTCTTAGCTGAGGGTGCTGTGGTTGGCCAAAGCATGCAGGTCATGGTGCATGCTCTCAGTGGCGTCACTAGGGTTGGTGTCACCCGGTGCCAAAAAAATTGGTGTCACCCCCTTCCACCAACTACCTCAATACAGACCCCCCTCCACTAACTACAGACCCCACTCCATCAATATAGCCCCCCTCCCTCAGTACAGACCCCCTTCCATCAATATAGACCCCCCCACTAAGTACAGACTCCCCATCCTCAGTACAGACCCCCGCTCAGTGCAGACCCCCTTTCCTCAGTATAGACCCCCCACTAAGTACTGACCCCCTCCCTCAGTACAGCCCTCCCATCAGTACAGAGTCTGCAGACCCCCCTCCATCAGTATCAACCTCCCACCTCAGTGCAGACCACCCCATCAGTACATACACCCCCCCCCAGTGCTGACCCCCATCAGTATAGAATCCCCCGTCGGTGCAGAGCCCCCTATTAGTATAGAATCCCCCTCAGTGCAGAGCCCCCTATTAGTATAGAATCCCCCTCAGTACAGAGCCCCCATTAGTATAGAATCCCCCTCAGTGCAGAGCCCCCTATTAGTATAGAATCCCCCTCAGTGCAGAGCCCCCTATTAGTATAGAATCCCCCTCAGTGCAGAGCCCCCATTAGTATAAAATCCCCCCAGTGCAGAGCCCCCATTAGTATAGAATCCCCCCAGTGCAGCGCCCCCCATTAGTATAGAATCCCCCTCAGTGCAGAGCCCCCATTAGTATAGAATCCCCCCAGTGCAGAGCCCCCATTAGTATAGAATCCCCCTCAGTGCAGAGCCCCCATTAGTATAGAATCCCCCCAGTGCAGCACCCCCCATTAGTATAGAATCCCCCTCAGTGCAGAGCCCCCATTAGTATAGAATCCCCCCAGTGCAGAGCCCCCATTAGTATAGAATCCCCCTCAGTGCAGAGCCCCCATTAGTATAGAATCCCCCCAGTGCAGAGCCCCCATTAGTATAGAATCCCCCTCAGTGCAGAGCCCCCATTAGTATAGAATCCCCCTCAGTGCAGCACCCCCATTAGTATAGAATCCCCCTCAGTGCAGCACCCCCCATTAGTATAGAATCCCCCCTCAGTGCAGAGCCCCCATTAGTATAGAATCCCCCCAGTGCAGAGCCCCCATTAGTATAGAATCCCCCTCAGTGCAGAGCCCCCATTAGTATAGAATCCCCCCAGTGCAGAGCCCCCATTAGTATAGAATCCCCCTCAGTGCAGAGCCCCCATTAGTATAGAATCCCCCTCAGTGCAGCACCCCCATTAGTATAGAATCCCCCCAGTGCAGCACCCCCCATTAGTATAGCATCCCCCCAGTGCAGAGCCCCCCATTAGTATAGAATCCCCCCAGTGCAGAGCCCCCCATTAGTATAGAATCCCCCCAGTGCAGCGCCCCCCATTAGTATAGAATCCCCCTCAGTGCAGAGCCCCCATTAGTATAGAATCCCCCCAGTGCAGAGCCCCCATTAGTATAGAATCCCCCTCAGTGCAGAGCCCCCATTAGTATAGATTCCCCCTCAGTGCAGCACCCCCATTAGTATAGAATCCCCCCAGTGCAGCACCCCCCATTAGTATAGCATCCCCCCAGTGCAGCACCCCCCATTAGTATAGAATCCCCCCAGTGCAGAGCCCCTATTAGTATAGAATCCCCCCAGTGCAGCACCCCCCATTAGTATAGAATCCCCCCAGTGCAGCACCCCCCATTAGTATAGAATCCCCCCCAGTGCAGAGCCCCCCATTAGTATAGAATCCCCCCAGTGCAGCACCCCCCATTAGTATAGATTCCCCTAAGTGAAGCACCCCCCATTAGTATAGAATCCCCCCAGTGCAGAGCCCCCCATTAGTATAGAATCCCCCCAGTGCAGCACCCCCCATTAGTATAGAATCCCCCCAGTGCAGCACCCCCCATTAGTATAGAATCCCCCCAGTGCAGCACCCCCCATTAGTATAGAATCCCCCCAGTGCAGAGCCCCCCATTAGTATAGAATCCCCCCAGTGCAGCACCCCCCATTAGTATAGAATCCCCCCAGTGCAGCACCCCCCATTAGTATAGAATCCCCCCAGTGCAGCACCCCCCATTAGTATAGAATCCCCCCAGTGCAGCACCCCCCATTAGTATAGAATCCCCCCAGTGCAGCACCCCCCATTAGTATAGAATCCCCCCAGTGCAGCACCCCCCATTAGTATAGAATCCCCCTGCACATATCCACCCACATACTGTAAGCATAAAGTTTACAGACCTCAGAACAGCGCGGACCGGAAGATACACACAGCCGTGTGTGTCCCTCGGGCTCCTCCTCCTCCTGTGTGAAGTAAACAGAGAGGAGGGGGAGGCGGCTTCAGCCCGCTGTGCTGCGGGACACAGCACAAGCTGCAGCGGGCAGTGTAGCGGTGTGTGCCGCTACCTACGGGTGTCACCCCTCTGGCGGGTGTCACCCGGTGCGGCCCGCACCCCCCGCACCCACCTAACAACGCCACTGCATGCTCTGGCCAATCATCATACAGCAATGCACTGCGCTCCCGCAGTGCATTATGGGCCGTTACGCGCTGCTCGAATTTGGCGCGAACGGCCCATAATGTTCGGTTTTCGACGAACGGGCGAACAGTCAAACTCTTGTTCGACCTGAACAGAAAGCTCATCCCTAGTGTTCACTAGGGATGAGCTGAACACCCCCCGGTTCAGTTTGCAGCAGAACATTCGAACAGGCAAAAAAACAGCGTTAAAGTCTATGGGACACAAGCGTGAAAAAACAAAAGAGCTAATTTTAAGGGTTAATACTGTATGCGAGTTATTGTCATAAAAAGTGTTTGGGGACCTAGGTCCTGCCCCAGGGAACATGTACTGTATCAATGCAAAAAAAAGTTTAAAAAAAGGCGGTTTTTTGGGAGCAGTGATTTTATTAATGCTTAAAGTGAAACAATAAAAGTGAAATATTCCTTTAAATTTCGTACCTGGGGGGTGTCTATAGTATGCCTGTAAAGGGGCGCATTTTTCCTGTATTTAGAATAGTCCCTGCACAAAATAACATTTCTAAAGGAAAAAAAGTCATTTAAAAGTAATAGCGGCTATAGTGAATTGTCAGGTCTCGGCAATACAGATAAAAGTCATTGAAAAAAACGGCATGGGATCCCCCATTACCAGTCCCTTTGGGTCTGGTATGAATATTAAGGGGAACCCCGAACTAAATTTAAAAAAAAATTGCGTGGGGGTCCCCCCAAATTCCATACCAGGCTCTTCAGGTCTTGTATGGATATTAAGGGGAACCCTGCGCCAAATCTTTTTTAAAAAATAGTGTAGGGGTCCCCCTCAAAATCCATACCAGACCTTTCAGGTCTGGTATGGATTTTAAGGGGAACTCCACGCCAAATTTTTTTAAAAAATGGCGTGGGGGTCCCCCCAAAAATCCATACCAGACCCTTATCCGAGCAAGCAACCTGGCAGGCCGCAGGAAAAGAGGGGGGAGGAGAGAGCTCCCCCCCTCCTGAACCGTACCAGGCCACATGCCCTCAACATGGGGAGGGTGCTTTGGGGTAGCCCACATTAGTTCACCCACTGTTCTCACTTACACATTGAGCACTTACACGGTACTTTATTAAGTGTACAGATTTAGTATTATTCACCATTCACCTGTGAATACGCACCCCAAAGCAATTTAATTATTTAAATGTTTTTGGGTTACTATATTCCCTAGCGCTGCATTTTATATTTTTCACTTTATACACAATTTGTCTCATTGTTGATGCTGGCTGCTGGTTTTTGATATTAGTAGCACAACTTTTTCCCTTATACGTTTTGAGAATGAGGGTTATAATGTGGACATTTCCTTTTCCTTCCTTTTTTGCAAATTTCATGGACATTCAGAAGCCATCCAAGAGACTTTTTTGTGTGTATTTCTTTGGGACTATTTTTATTTGGCCTAAAGGCTATCATGCCCCTCCCACTTGCTTTTATGGATTGTCACGCCCCCTTCCTCCCTTTTGCATTCCATGGACAATTGCAGTATGCAGCTGAGATTATGTTTATTATTTTCTATTTTTGCATGTTTAGTGTGGTGGTGGGGTTGTGGGAAGGTGGTCCGGGTGAGGATCGGGGGCATATTGGGATTGTTCTTGTAGTATGCTTAGGATGTGCTCGACCACTTCAGTGTGTAGGATGGCCTGAATGTGCAGCTGTTGGATAATGTTTGGAGGGATGCTGGCATGAGCACTGTACTATATATATTTTGGTTCATAAGTCATCCGCCAGCCTCTGTGTTCTGGGGGGGGGGGCCCTTAAGGTTATATGTGGCCCACCTGATAACACCACTAATAACACACTCATTAGACATAGAGGGGATGTGTATTCAAAGTCTGAGGGAACTCCACAGTGTTTGACAGTGTTTGACACCTCAGATCGTACCCTAAATCACACTATATATACCTTCATGCATGCCTCTGACCCCCATACTGAGATGGCTAGGCTACTCTCACAGCTTGCCCTTGCAGGATTCTCTGAAGGTCCTTAGCAGACAGCCACTAGCCTTGGGCAACAGCACATAGATTTGTTGTGGAAGGACATGCCATCCATGGATTCCGAGTGATCCAAAGGGATGGTGTTACTTGGCCTCATTGGTTCCAATAATGGGAATTCTCGGGGACAGTGAGGGACGTCACTTGCTCAAGGCTGGTGTTCACCCTAAATGCCCCCTCAAACACCGTTATGCCAGGTTATTGTTTTTGGAAAAGGACATGACCTGGGCATGGTTCCCCTTGGGAACTGGAGGGGGTATTGACATGATGAAAAGGCTAAATAATTACTTGGGAACCTCCTGGGTAACGTGGGATGGTTTGGTTTCAGTGGAGTATTTTCCTGGATCAAGGATATTGCTGTGTGTATTATAGTGACTTTGCTTCTGGCATTGTTTCTGTGTGCCTGCTTTAGGTTTGTTATGTGTGTGTCACAATGCGAAGAAGTCAGTCACCTTCGTCACTTTCGTGTCTGAAAGAGGCGGTTGTAGTAATATGACTGAACAGAAGTGACTCCATTTTGTGCAGCCATAAAGTCATATAAATTCATATATCTTAACTTGTATCAGACTCAAGTTAAGTCAACTAATTCTGTTTTTCAGCTTGGTAACAGGTTTTCTATAAAGCACACATATAAGAAAATATAGCTTGCGTTAGCAGTTTTTTTTTCTGTACCGTCTAAATAAAGAATTGTGGCTCAGTATGTCTGGGCCACCTTTTCTGTGTAATGAGACATGAAACAGGGAAGCAGGACTCATGACTATAAGGCTGGGTTCACACTGGTGCGACACGACAGCCGTCCTACTTTGGATCCGACTTTGCCCTGCGACATGAAGCCGGCATGTGTCCGACTTTCAATGAACGGGGATCCGACTTGGATCCCCGCCAATGCCCGACATTGTTTGGTATGATCTTTAGGGGGAACTCCGCGCCAAATTTTAAATAAAAATCCGGCATGGGTTCCCCCTCCAAGAGCATGCCAGGCCCTTGGGTCTGGTATGGACCTTGAGGGGAACCCCCTACGCCGAAAAAGCGGCGTGGGGGGGTCCCCCCAATCCATACCAGACCCTTATCCGAGCACGCAGCCCGGCTGGACAGGAATGGGGGTGGGGACGAGCGAGTGCCCCCCCCCTCCTGAACCGTACCAGGCCGCATGCCCTCAACATGGGGGGGGTTGTTGCCTTGGGGGAGGGGGGCGCGCTGCGGCCCCCCACCCCAAAGCACCTTGTCCCCATGTTGATGAGGACAAGGGCCTCTTCCCGACAACCCTGGCCGTTGGTTGTCGGGGTCTGCGGGCGGGGGGCTTATCGGAATCCGGGAGCCCCCTTTAATAAGGGGGCCCCCAGATCCCGGCCCCCCACCCTATGTGAATGAGTATGGGGTACAGCGTACCCCATACCTAGGGAAAAAGTGTCAATTTAAAATAAAACACTACACAGATTTTTAAAGCATTTTATTAGACAGCTCCGGGGGTCTTCTTCCGACTTCGGGGGTCTCTCCGCTTCTTCTCCACGCTCTCCGGATCTTCTGCCGGGCTTCTCCGCTCTCTTCTGCTCTTTTGCCGCTCTTTTGCTAAAGCGGAGGAGCCCGGTCTTCGGTCTTCTGCCCTCCTCTCTTCTTCTGATGTTGACACGACGCTCTCTCCGGCTAGAATGCTCACTGTGCGCTCTGCTCTGACTTATATAGGCGGTGACCCCGCTCCCTTATGCCGTCACAGTCCCTGGGCATGCTGGGACTATGACGGCATAAGGGGGGCGTGGTCATCGGGTGATGACCACGCCCCCTAAAACGTCACAGTCCCAGCATGCCCAGGGACTGTGACGGCATAAGGGGGCGTGGTCACCACCTATATAAGTCAGAGCGGAGCGCTCAGAGTGCATTCCAGCCCCAGAGAGCGTCGTGTCAACATCAGGAGAAGAGGGCAGAAGGCAGAAGATTGAAGACCGGGCTCCTTCGCTTTAGCAAAAGAGCAGAAAATAGCGGAGGAGCCCGGCAGAAGACCCGGAGAGCGCGGAGAAGAACCGGAGAGACCCCCGAAGTCGGAAGAAGACCCCCGGAGCTGTCTAATAAATTACTTTAAAAATCTGTGTAGTGTTTTTTTTTAAATTGACACTTTTTCCCTAGGTGAATGGGTAGGGGTTCGATGTACCCCATACTCATTCACATAGGGTGGGGGGCCGGGATCTGGGGGCCCCCTTATTAAAGGGGGCTCCCGGATTCCGATAAGCCCCCCGCCCGCAGACCCTGACAACCAACGGCCAGGGTTGTCGGGAAGAGGCCCTTGTCCTCATCAACATGGGGACAAGGTGCTTTGGGGTGGGGGGGCCGCAGCGCGCCCCCCTTCCCCAAGGCAACAACCCCCCATGTTGAGGGCATGTGGCCTGGTACGGTTCAGGAGGGGGGGGGGCGCTCGTTCGTCCCCACCCCCATTCCTGTCCGGCCGGGCTGCGTGCTCGGATAAGGGTCTGGTATGGATTGGGGGGACCCCCCCACGCCGCTTTTTCGGCGTAGGGGGTTCCCCTCAAGGTCCATACCAGACCCAAGGGCCTGGTATGCTCTTGGAGGGGGGAACCCATGCCGGATTTTTATTTAAAATTTGGCGCGGAGTTCCCCCTCAAGATCATCTGAGCACAAGTCGCATGCCGAAGTCGGATCATGCAAGACGGCAATCCGACCTTGATCCGACTTCAATGATAGTCAATAGGCTGAAGTAGGATCAAAGTCGGACCAAAGTAGTACAGGGAGCATATCTAAAGTCGGAACGACTTGTGTCGGACCAGTTAGGACGGCTCCCATAGGGAAACATTAAATTTCACACGTCATGCGACATGAGCTCCCAGTGTCGGAGCGTTTGTCGGACCAGTGTGAACCCAGCCTAAGTCATGAAAGCAGATGGCATAAGTGACTCTAGTCAATGCCAGATTAAGAGCATCATGGGCCTGGTGCTGATGATTTTGGTGGGCCTTTTTATGGAAGCAAAATGAAAATGCAAAAATGTTTTGCTAAAACAAATTAAATATACTCTCACCAGTAATATCAGCCATGCAGCCTCTGAGCAGCACAACACCACCAATACCACCTGCTATGCGGTCTCTCACTAACAGCAACATAGGGCGACCACATTTCCAAACTGCCATTCAGGGACATCCCCCCTTCCCCAAAAAAATATGCGGGTGGATGTAGTCTCGGGGTTGATAGGGAAATAGGTGGCGGGGGTGATTTTTCGGGCAAATGGCTGGTGTTAGCACTTAAAATCATCCTGACACTATGCTTGATATGGATGATCAAATTCCATTATTTCTATTACTACATTGTAATATATAGTGAAAGAGTTCAACTCACCATGATGCAGAATCAGTGGGAACCTGAGCTTGTCACTTGCCACCAGATGCAGCATGTCACTTGCCACCATCGCCTGCCGCCAGATGCCACCCATAGCCTGCCATCAGATGCAGTGTGCCACTTGCCACCAGCAGCCTGCCACCAGATACGGTGTGCCATTTGCCACCAGCAGCCTGCCACCAGATACAGTGTGCCACTTGCTACCAGAAACACTGTGCCACTTGCCACCAGCAGCCTGCCAGCAGATATGGTGTGCCACTTGCCAACAGCAGCCTGCCACCAGATACAGTGTGCCACTTGCCACCAGCAGCCTGCCACCAGATATGGCATGCTACTTGCCACCCACAGCCTGCTACCAGACACAGTGTGTCACTTGCCACCAGCAGCCTGCCACCAGATACGGTGTGCCACTTGCCACCAGCAGCATTATTATTATTATTATTATACAGGATTTATATAGCGCCGACAGTTTACGCAGCACTTTACAACATTAGGGCAGACAATACAAGTACAATACAAGTCAATACAGGAGGAATCAGAGGGCCCTGCTCGTTAGAGCTTACAATCTAGGAGGGAGGGTCAAGTTATACAAAAGGGTAATAGCTGTGGGGGATGAGCTAATGGAGAAAATAGTGCAGTTATTAGATGGAGGCAGGATAGGCTTCTCTGAAGAGGAAGGTTTTCAGGGATCGCCTAAAAGTGGATAAATTTGGAGACAGTCTGACAGATTGGGGTAGGGAATTCCAGAGGATGGGCGAGGCTCGGGAGAAGTCCCGGAGGTGGATATGGGAGGAGGTGATGAGGGAGCTAGAGAGCAGGAGGTCCTGGGAGGAACGGAGAGGGCAATTAGGTTGGTATTTTGAGACTAGGTTAGTGATGTAGCTGGGGGCAGAGTTGTGGATGGCTTTGTAACTTATTGTTAGTATTTTGAATTTAATTTGTTGGGCGAGTGGCAGCCAATGGAGGGATTGGCAGAGAGGGGTAGCAGACACTGAGCGGTTTGTAAGGTGGATAAGTCTGGCAGCAGCATTCATGATGGACTGCAGGGGGGATAGTCTGTTTAAAGGTAAGCCAATGAGGAGTGAGTTGCAGTAGTCAAGGCGAGAGATAACCAGGGAGTGAATCAGGAGCTTTGTGGTTTCATTGGTTAGAAAGGGACGTAGTTTAGAGATGTTGCGGAGGTTGAGGCGGCAAGCTTTGGAAAGGAGAGCCCGGAACAGCAGCATGCAATGCCTAGGTGCAGGGCGTGCATGACTTTGGGAGCAGTAGGGTTAACCAAGCTGGTAGGAGGGGTTGGAGTTAGCCGAGGGGGAGGTATTAAGGTATGCCTTAAATTGGTAATCCCGCCCTGGGGGAGTAACAGTAGAGTGGAGGAAAGTTCAGAGCAGCATGGCAGAGATGGAGGAACTGATGGAGCAGCTGAAGGCAGAAGCGGCTGTGAGAGGGGCGGCCTGGCTACAGGAGACGATCGCGGAGGCCATCCAGAGAGCGGGGCCTGCTCCGAGCGGGGGTGAGATCAGCACCAGCAGGGCGCGGCGGTCACCGCCGCCCGAGCGGTTCTCCCCTGAGCAGCGGAGGTCGGATCAGCGGCAGCCTAGGGGTCCGGTCAGACTCCCGGTGGGCCCCCCGGCGAAGCGAATGGCGGGAGGAGCAAGCGGAGGCGCGAGGGGGTCCTCAGCACAGCGGCCTGGGAGTAGAGAGGCCCGTGGAGCAGCAGTGCGGCCTAGAACCAGAGCGGAGGCAAGCGCAAGCCCCGCCCCCAGAAGAAGTGTAGAGGAGGCACGGAGAGGAGCACATGGAGGTAGGCCTGGGCCTGCAGTTTCCGCGGCAGGGCATCACAGGAGGAGCGATCGGGGTCGGCCTGTTAGGGCAGCTAACCCGAACAACAGCAGGGCTGAGGCACAGTACGCCGGCCCAGGTAAAGCAAAGCAGAAGTCGGATGGCCTGAGTGATGCGCGGAGGCGGGGACGGCAAAGCCCAACGCCGGCGGCAGCCACGGTGTCCAGGCCGGGTGGGCCCTCATCATCAGAGGAGGAAGTGGAGGAGCGCCATACAGCCCAAGAGTGGTCTGGGTCAGAGGAGGAGCCGAACCCACCGTCCAGGAGCACAACAGCGGTGGACACCAGAGGGTCGGCTGATGAGGTTACGCCTGTGCAGCCGGGTGAGTCACATGTTACATCACTTAATCTTGGTATGCCTAGTGGTACGGGGCCCAGTGGGGTAGGTACGAGTGGGGTTCATAGTGTAGAGGGAACAGAGGGAGGCAGGGAGACCTCTGGTCTACTGGGCTTCTTGGCAGGCATAAAGGAGCTGGTGAAAAGATTTGAGACTCCTGCAGGACCGGTGGCATCTTGGATACCGCCGGCCGGGGGTGCTGGGGCATCAGGAATAGCGGCAGCAGGGACGGTGGTCACAGGAGTGGTGGCAGCACCCGTGGCGGTGGAGTCGGTGAATGAGAGCACACAAGGGACGGCAAAAACGGCGGCGGTGGTTGAGGCTGCAGGTAGGCAAGACATAACCAGGTTGGCTGACGCCGCTAAAGGTGAGGTATATGTGTGCTATGAGGGACCGTTAGGGTCGCATTTGAAGCAGGAGGTGCGTGAGAAGTTGTGGAAAGGTGAGTACGTGGAAATTTTTTCGCTGCTACCGCTGGAGAAATTCAACCTGGATAGGGTGAAGCCAGATGACTCCAAAAAGGAGGATGAAGAGAAGAGGAGGTACCGCTTGATACCGAGAACGTTTGCCAACTGGTTGCAGGCGTTTGCGATTATGGCAAGCGTCATCGGGGAAAAGCAACCTGAGCATTGCTCGGCTCTTTTCTGTTATCAGGATGCGATTGGAGAAGCTTATAGGGTATATGGGGGTACAGCGTGGCTAAGGTACGATGAGCAGTTTCGTCAGCGGAGGGCAGTGCGGCCGGCATTGCGGTGGGACCATAAGGACATCAGCTTATGGATGAGATTGATGACTACGGCGAGGGCCTCCAATCAGTTTTTTCAAGGGGGGACCGGCGGCCCTTCAGCACAGGGACAGTCGGTCGGAAACAAGAAGGGGTTGTGCTGGCAATACAACACAGGGAGCTGCAAGTTTGGCGCCACTTGTAAGTATAAACACGAGTGTTCAGGATGCGGGGGGTCTCATCCAGGATCTCGATGTTTTAAGCAGGGCAAGGGTCGTCCAGGAGAGGCTGCAAGCAAAAGGGAGGACCCCGGTGAGAGTGGAAAGGATGCGACCATTTCTAGGTAGGTATCCAGACAAGAAAGCTGCACAATTGTTAGATGAGGGTTTCTCGGTGGGTTTCAGGATCCCATGCTCATTAACGGTTATCCCCCCAGTGTCGCCCAATTTAAGGTCTGCAATGCAACATCCGGAAGTAGTTAGGGAAAAACTGAGGAAGGAAGTTGCATTGGGGCGCATGGGCGGTCCATTCCCAGAGGCGCCATTTAAGGATTTGGTGGTTTCGCCTCTGGGGGTGGTACCTAAAAAGGAACCGGGCAAATTTAGGCTTATTCACCACCTCTCCTTCCCTAGAGGGGGGTCGGTGAATGATGCCATAGATCACGGGGAGTGTTCGGTGACGTACACTTCATTCGATGCGGCAGTGGGATGGGTACGGCGATATGGGAAGGGGGCCTTGATGGCAAAAACGGATGTGGAATCCGCTTTTAGGCTGTTGCCGGTACACCCCGAGAGTTTTCGGTTATTGGGGTGTCATTGGGACAATGAATTCTATGTGGACCAATGCCTACCCATGGGTTGCTCGATATCGTGCGCGATATTTGAGCAATTCAGCTCATTTGTGGAATGGGTGGTACGGGAAGTGTCGGGGGTGAATTCTATAATTCATTACCTCGATGATTTTCTCTGTATGGGTCCGGCTTCTTCGCGCATCTGCGCTGTGCTCCTAGCCACACTGGAACACATTGCAGAAAAATTTGGCATTCCATTGGCTGCTGATAAAACGGAGGGACCTTGCACGGTCATCACGTTTTTGGGCATTGTCCTGGATTCGGATGCGATGGAATGCAGGCTGCCGGACGATAAATTAGAGGACCTTAAAAGGGAAATAGCGGGGCTTTTGGGATTGCGTAAAGTACAGCTGCGGACGCTGCAATCGGTTCTGGGCAAGCTTAATTTTGCATGCCGCATATTACCCATGGGGAGGGTGTTCAGTCGCCGGCTGGCGGCCAGCACGAGTGGAATCAAATCGCCAAAACATTTTGTGCGTCTAAGCGAAACGCACAGGGCAGATTTGAGGGTGTGGCATTCCTTTTTGGAGTCTTTTAGTGGTAGGGCGTTTTGGATGTCGGGTCCAGTCAGCAATTTTGACTTGGAACTGTTCACGGACGCAGCGGGTTCCACGGGTTTTGGGGCATTTTTTCAGGGTCAGTGGAGCGCTGGGCCTTGGCCTCAGACCTGGGTTGAGGCAGGATTCACAAGGAATCTGGTGCTACTGGAATTATTTCCGGTAGTACTGGCAGTGGAGCTATGGGATGCATCATTCAGGGATCGGAAAGTGCGATTCCATAGCGACAATATGGGGGTGGTGCAGGTGATTAATAGGAGTACGGCGTCCTCGCCGCCAGTGATTAGGCTGCTGCGGCATTTAGTCTTGCGCTGTCTGCAACTAAATGTATTTGTGCATGCTGTACATTTACCAGGAGTTGAAAATGTCATCGCTGATGCGTTGTCTCGCTTCCAGTGGGACAGGTTCCGAGAGTTGGCGCCGGATGCGGAACAACAAGGGGTACCCTGTCCCGAATGGCTGTGGGAGATAGCATTTGCACCATAGCAAGATGGATAAAGAAGTCGGTGAGTAGGGCTACATGGGCAGCATACACGAAGGTATGGAAGGAATGGAGTGAGTTTGCAGATAGCGTGGGGGAGGATCCAGCCGGTCAGGACGTGCGTTTGCTGGTACTGTACTATATTGCTAGAAAAATGGAGGAAGGTGTGTCCGCATCAATGGTTAACAAGAGGGTAGCTGGTTTAGCGTTTCTTTTTAAGTTACAAGGTAGGCCAGATTGGACAAAGGATTTTTGGATAAGGCAGGCAATGAAGGGTTATAGGAAGGCGATGTCTCGACGGGATGCTAGGAGGCCAGTGACGTTTGAAATCCTGCAGGGGATAGTAAATCAGTTGTATCAGGTGTGTACGTCCAGTTATGAAGTTGTGTTGTTTACGGCGGCCTTTTTATTGGCATTTTTTGGGGCATTTCGGATAGGGGAACTGGTCAGCCCTTCTAAGACCACACCAGGGGGGTTGATGTATCAGGAGATGTCATGGGGTGATGAGGGTTTGAAGTTGTGGTTACGGCACTCAAAGACTGATCAACTGGGTAGAGGAAGAAGGGTTGAGGTGTATCCAATTGTGGGATCACAATTATGCCCGGTAACAGCGGTTGGGGAATTTTTGAAGGTCCGTCCAGCGGTAATGGGCCCCTTGTTGCTGCACAAGGGGGGCGAGTTCCTGTCTAGTTTTCAGTTTGTCACGGTTTTTAATAAATGTATTAGGGGGTTGGGGCTGGAAGAGAAGGGTTTTTCGTCCCACTCCTTTAGGATTGGGGCCGCTACGGAGGCAGCCAGAAATGGTATGGACGTGGAAGCAGTTAAGCGAATTGGGAGGTGGGAATCTAATAGGTTCCGATCATACGTGCGCCCCCATATGGTGGTAAACTTGTAGGAGGCTATAGGGGCTTGCGGTTTTGGTAATTAGGGGTGGGGTAGCAAGCAAATGCGGAACAAAACCGGGGCTTACGGTATGGTGTTTTTCTTTTGTGTTCTTCTATTTTCAGATGCAGTGCCGGGGATGGTATGGATTATGGGCCATTCCTATGTGGCTTGGGGGGCACGGAGAGGGGACGCCCGCAAAGAGGGTAGGCAATTGGGTTTTGGCAAAAGGGAGGCCTGTGTTAAGTGGTTGGGGATCCCAGGCATGTTGTGGGGTAGATTGGTGTCGGAAGTGCACCGCTATGCACAAAGGGACAGTCCCCCGGACGTATTAGTCATCCATGTAGGAGGCAACGATTTGGGCATAAGAGCCATGGTGGATATCTTGCGCGACATCAAACTTGATGTCGAGCGGTTAAAGCAAGCCTTCCCTAACATGATCATTGTCTGGTCTGACATGGTGGCTAGGATGTCATGGAGAATGGCCAGGTCGGTAGAGGGTGTGAATAGGGCCCGTAAGAAAATAAATAGGGCGGTGAGTAAGTTTGTGGTAAATAATGGGGGTGTGGCGGTTAGGCACCTTGAGCTAGAGTTTGAGACATGGAGGTATCTGAGAGCGGATGGAGTTCACTTGAATGAAGTCGGTATAGACTTGTGGGCATTAGGCCTACAAGACGGCATACAGAGAGCACTCCGGGTGTGGAGGGGCACCCATGATTAAGGTGTTATTCCTGGGTGCTGTGGCGGGCGTTGGTCTGTGCAAAAGAAGGAAAATGACTAAAGTAAGAGTTGGTTTGGGAGATAAAGTTGATATGGGTCCTTATGGTGGTTCCCGGTTAACGGAGGTTAGCCGGGAAGTGATAATGGGGCACTGCGGTCATTGGTTAGTCTCTGTGCCAGCTTGTCGGCTTGAGGCCTATGGTATATATTTGATGGGGCCGCAGTGCAAGTGTGTTATGGACATGTTTTGATTATTAAGAGATTGCGCAGACCAACGCTTGAGATATTCATTTGCAGTTAATGTTAATATGTTTATATTTCTAATTAAAAGATTTATTTGTTTAAATAAAGTAGGCTGCTAAGGCCTTTTATTACTCCAATCTTGGTGTGGTCTTAGTTATTGGGGTAATGGGGAAAAGATAGGGGTAAAAGGGTATGTTAAGCATATCTGTTATCCAACAGTCAAGGAGAGCCCGGAACAGCAGCATGCAATGCCTAGGTGCAGGGCGTGCATGACTTTGGGAGCAGTAGGGTTAACCAAGCTGGTAGGAGGGGTTGGAGTTAGCCGAGGGGGAGGTATTAAGGTATGCCTTAAATTGGTAATCCCGCCCTGGGGGAGTAACAGTAGAGTGGAGGAAAGTTCCCGCCCACCCTCCCCTTTTATCGGTGAAGGGAATTTGCGTTTGGAGGATTGTGTTTTTATTCTCTTACAGGTTGGGGACGAGGAGAGATCCTGGTAGAGCGGGCGTTGGTCTGTGCAAAAGAAGGAAAATGACTAAAGTAAGAGTTGGTTTGGGAGATAAAGTTGATATGGGTCCTTATGGTGGTTCCCGGTTAACGGAGGTTAGCCGGGAAGTGATAATGGGGCACTGCGGTCATTGGTTAGTCTCTGTGCCAGCTTGTCGGCTTGAGGCCTATGGTATATATTTGATGGGGCCGCAGTGCAAGTGTGTTATGGACATGTTTTGATTATTAAGAGATTGCGCAGACCAACGCTTGAGATATTCATTTGCAGTTAATGTTAATATGTTTATATTTCTAATTAAAAGATTTATTTGTTTAAATAAAGTAGGCTGCTAAGGCCTTTTATTACTCCAATCTTGGTGTGGTCTTAGTTATTGGGGTAATGGGGAAAAGATAGGGGTAAAAGGGTATGTTAAGCATATCTGTTATCCAACAGTCAAGTGATTGGATGTGGGGCTGAAAGGAGAGTTCAGAGTCCAGGATAACACCTAGCACCCTGACATGTGGGGACGGGTGGATGGTTGTGCCATTGCTCTTGACAGAGAAGTCAAGGGAAGAGGCACGTGGGGGAGGAAATATTATAAGCTCAGTTTTGGACAAGTTGAGTTTGAGGAAGTGGTGTGACATCCATACCGATATGTCGGTTAGTAAGTTAGTGATGCGTGAGGAGACTGATGGAGTGAGTTGATGGGTGGAGAGATAGATTTGGGAGGAGGAGGAGACTGATGGAGTGAGTTGAGGGGTGGAGAGATAGATTTGGGAGGAGGAGGAGACTGATGGAGTGAGTTGAGGGGTGGAGAGATAGATTTGCGTGTCATCAGCATAGAAATGATATTGAAAGCCATGAGAGGCTATCAGCTGACCCAGGGAAGAGGTGTAGATTGAAAATAAAAGAGGTCCAAGAACAGAACCTTGGGGGACCCCGACAGAGAAGGGAAGAGGAGTGGAGGAAGTATAATTGTAAGTGACACTGAAGGTGTGTTGGGATAGGTAGGATGAGAGCTACTGAAGAGCACAGTCACAGAGACCGAGGGAGTAAAGTTTTTTGAGGAGGAGGGGGTGGTCAACCGTGTCAAAGGCAGCTGAAAGATCCAGAAGTAGGAGTACAGAATAGTGTCCGTTGGTTTTTGCAGTTAGTAGGTCATTTGTGAGTTTTAAAAGAGCAGTTTCTGTGGAGTGTTGAGGGCGGAATCCAGATTGAAGGGGATCAAGAAGGTTGTTTTTAATGAGGTGGTCACTCAGTTGGTTGTAAACCAGGCGTTCAAGGAGTTTAGAGGAAAAGGGGAGCAAGGAGATAAGGCGTAGGTTGTTAAGATTTGTAGGGTCCAAGGACGGCTTTTTGAGTATGGGGGTGACCAGTGCATGTTTTAGAGCGTTGGGGAAGATGCCAGAGGTGAGGGAGAGATTGAAGATGTGGGTTAGAGAGTGTAGGATGGGGTCAGAGGGTGACCGTAGCATTTGAGAGGGAATAGGGTCCAGGGGACAGGTGGTTAGGTGGGCGATAGAGAGGAGTTTAGCAACTTCATCTGTAGTAGCAGATTTGAATAGGGGGAGTGTCAGTTGTACCTGTTGACATGGGGTCTTAGCTGGGGGCGATACCTGTAGAATGGAGATTTCATCACGGATTGTATCAATCTTGTTTTTGAAGTGATCTCCTGGGCAGTGAGTGAGTCAGTGGGTGGAGGCGGTGGAGGACAAAGTAGAGAGTTGAAGGTAGAGAAGAGTTTACGGGGATTGGATGAGAAGGTGTTAATAAGAGTTGTAAAATAGGTTTGCTTGGCAGTGTGGAGGAAAGAATAGTATTTTTGGAGGGCAGATTTGTATTGATTGAAGTCTTTGAGAGACTTAGTCTTGTGCCACAGACGCTCAAGAGCACGCAGCATGCCACCAGATACGGTGTGCCACTTGCCACCAGCAGCATGCCACCAGATATGGTGTGCCACTTGCCACCAGCAGCATGCCACCAGATACGGTGTGCCACTTGCCACCAGATACAGTGTGCCACTTGCCACCAGCAGCCTGCCATCAGATATGGTGCGCCACTTGCCCCCAGATAGTGTGCCACTTGCCACCAGCAGCCTGCCACCAGATACAGTGTGCCATTTGCCACCAGCAGCATGCCACCAGATACGGTGTGCCACTTGCCACCAGCAGCCTGCCATTAGATATGGTGTGCCACTTGCCAACAGAAGCCTGCCACCAGATACAGTGTGCCACCTGCCACCAGCAGCCTGCCACCAGATACAGTGTGCCACTTGCCACCAGATACAGTGTGCCACTTGCCACCAGCAGCCTGCCACCAGATACATTGTGCTACTTGCCACCAGATACAGTGTGCTACTTGCCACCAGCAGCCTGCCACCAGATACAGTGTGCTACTTGCCACCCACAGCCTCCCACCAGACACAGTGTGCCACTTGCCAACAGCAGCCTGCCACCAGATACAGTGTGCCACAAGCAGCATGTACCAGATACGGTGTGCCACTTGCCACCAGATACAGTGTGCCACTTGCCACCAGCAGCCTGTCACCAGATACAGTGTGCTACTTGCCACCAGCAGCCTTCCACCAGATACAGTGTGATACTTGCTACCAGCAGCCTGCCACCAGATACGGTGTGCCACATGCCACCAGACACAGTGTGCCACTTGCCAACAGCAACCTGCCACCAGATACAGTGTGCTACTTGCTACCAGCAGCCTGCCACCAGATACGGTGTGCCACATGCCACCAGCAGCATGCAGAAGGATGAGATCGGGACTATCGTTGGAGGGGTCCTGATGGTGGTTCCCGGTTAATGGAGGTTAGCCGGGAAGTGATAATGGGGGCACTGCGGTCAGGGGTAGTCTTTGAGCCAGCTTGTCGGCTTGAGGCAGGGATAATACATTTGAGAGGGACTGCAGTGCAAGAAGGTTTATTAACACAGAGGTTTATTAATTTCCTGCTCAGACCAACGTTAGATTTCATAGGTTTTTTAACAGATATGTTTTTTTTACTTATACGTTTTATATGTTTTGATACTTGAATCATTATATTTGTAAAATAAAGTAGGCTGCTACGGCCTTTGTTACCCCAAGAGCACGGTGTGGTCTCGGCAGAGGCGGCTCTAGGCTTTGTGAGGCCTTAGGCAAAACTTATACATGAGGCCCCACTCATAAAAATAAAAATAATTCAAGCAGTAAAAATGAATACATTGAATTGTACAGTGTACAATGAAATGGCAATTCACCCATGGCCAGTCCTCAAGGATTCCAGCATGTCATTGGATCATATCACACCAGGATATGCACTGTAACACAAGCTCCCTCTGTATAGTGAACGGCACTTACTAGACAGCTCTATGTTATGCCCAAATTTCACATTACCTAAGAAAGGCCATGGATCCATCATCTATTTTCCTAAACCTATGCCCCATACTTGCTGTAGACACAGCCAATGCATTTACTATGGTCAGTGAACCTGAATACAGAAAAGCACTAGCTGAATTTCTTTGTACTGCAGTGTCAGGAAAAGAGAGGAGAGAAAGAGGGAAGTAGAAAAATATGTGAGAGAGTAGGGGGGAAGGGGGGAGGGAGAGAGGTGGGGAGAAAGAGAGAAAAGGGGAGCAAAATAGTGTGGGGGTGAGAGACAAAGAGAGGGATGAGTGAGGAGTGGAAAGAGAGGTAAGAGAAAGGGGAGATGAAAGGGAGGGGAGGAGCGAGAGGTGGGGAGAGAGAGAGAGATAGTGGGGAGAGAGAGGGGGGAAGAGAGGGGATAGTCGGGAGAGAGGAGAGAGGGGAGTGAGAGGGGTGAAGAGAGAGGGGTGAAGAGGGAGGGGGGAGAGAGGGGAGAGAGTGGAGGGGGGCGAGGGGAGTGAGAGGGAAGAGGATGAAGAGGGAGGGGGAGAGAATAGGGGAGGGGGT
Source organism: Aquarana catesbeiana (assembly GCF_042186555.1). Taxonomy (NCBI): domain Eukaryota; kingdom Metazoa; phylum Chordata; class Amphibia; order Anura; family Ranidae; genus Aquarana; species Aquarana catesbeiana. The sequence continues at coordinate 405,433,358 of NC_133329.1, forward strand.
GAGAGGAGAGAGAGAAGATTGGGGAGAGAGAGAGGGGAAGACCAGGAGAGGGGGAGAGAGAGGAGGGGGAGAGAGAGGAGGGGGAGAGAGAGGAGAGAGAGTGGGGAGAGAGAGACAGAGAGAGCGATAGTGGGGGAGAGAGAGGGGGTGAGAGGGCGGAAGAGAGATGGGGACAGAGAGAGGGGGGAAGAGAGAGGAGAGGGGGGGAAGAGAGAGGAGAGGAGAGAGGTGAGTGAGAGGGAAGAGGATGAAGAGGGAGGGGGAGAGAATAGGGGAGGGGGTGAGAGGAGAGAGAGAAGATTGGGGAGAGAGAGGGGAAGACGAGGAGAGGGGGAGAGAGAGGAGGGGGAGAGAGAGGAGAGAGAGTGGGGAGAGAGAGACAGAGAGAGCGATAGTGGGGGAGAGAGAGGGGGTGAGAGGGCGGAAGAGAGATGGGGACAGAGAGAGGGGGGAAGAGAGAGGAGAGGGGGGGAAGAGAGAGGAGAGGAGAGAGGGGAGTGAGAGGGATGAGGATGAAGAAGGAGGGGGAGAGAGGGGAGAGGGGAGTGAGAGGGATGAGGATGAAGAGGGAGGGGGGAGAGAGGGGAGGGGGGGAGAGAGGGGAGAGGGGAGTGAGAGGAATGAGGATGAAGAGGGAGGGGGAGAGAGGGGAGAGGGGAGTGAGAGGGATGAGGATGAAGAGGGAGGGGGAGAGAATGGGGGAGGGGAGAGAGATGAGAGAGAAGATTGGGGAGAGAGAGGGGAAGAGGAGGCGAGGGGAGGAGGAGGAGAGGGGGAGAGAGGAGAGAGAGTGGGGAGAGGGGAGGAGCGAGAGGTGGGGAGAGAGAGAGAGTGATAGTGGGGGAGAGAGAGGGGGTGAGAGGGGGGAAGAGAGGGGATAGGGGGGAAGAGAGATGGGGACAGAGAGAGTGGGAAGAGAGAGGAGAGGAGAGAGAGAGGAGTGAGAGGGATGAGGATGAAGAGGGAGGGGGAGAGAGGGGAGGGGGGAGTGAGAGGGATGAGGATGAAGAGGGAGGGGGGAGAGAGGGGAGGGGGGAGTGAGAGGGATGAGGATGAAGAGGGAGGGGGGAGAGAGGGGAGGGGGGAGTGAGAGGGATGAGGATGAAGAGGGAGGGGGAGAGAATGGGGGAGGGGTGAGAGGAGGGGAGAGAGAAGGGAGAGAATGGGGGAGGGGTGAGAGGGAGAGAGGGGAGAGGGGAGTGAGAGGGATGAGGATGAAGAGGGAGGGGGGAGAGAGGGGAGGGGGGGAGAGGGGGGAGAGGGGAGTGAGAGGAATGAGGATGAAGAGGGAGGGGGAGAGAGGGGAGAGGGGAGTGAGAGGGATGAGGATGAAGAGGGAGGGGGAGAGAATGGGGGAGGGGAGAGAGATGAGAGAGAAGATTGGGGAGAGAGAGGGGAAGAGGAGGCGAGGGGAGGAGGAGGAGAGGGGGAGAGAGGAGAGAGAGTGGGGAGAGGGGAGGAGCGAGAGGTGGGGAGAGAGAGAGAGAGTGATAGTGGGGGAGAGAGAGGGGGTGAGAGGGGGGAAGAGAGGGGATAGGGGGGAAGAGAGATGGGGACAGAGAGAGTGGGAAGAGAGAGGAGAGGAGAGAGAGAGGAGTGAGAGGGATGAGGATGAAGAGGGAGGGGGAGAGAGGGGAGGGGGGAGTGAGAGGGATGAGGATGAAGAGGGAGGGGGGAGAGAGGGGAGGGGGGAGTGAGAGGGATGAGGATGAAGAGGGAGGGGGGAGAGAGGGGAGGGGGGAGTGAGAGGGATGAGGATGAAGAGGGAGGGGGAGAGAATGGGGGAGGGGTGAGAGGAGGAGAGGGGAGAGAGAAGGGAGAGAATGGGGGAGGGGTGAGAGGAGGTGAGGGGAAAGAGGAGAGAGAGAAGATTGGGGAGAGAGAGAGAGGGGAAGAGGAGGAGAGGAGAGAGATTGGGGAGAGGGGGAGAAAGGCGGGAGGGAGAAGGTGGGAGGGAGATGGGGATGAAGAGAGGGGAGGAGGGAGAGAGAGGCGGAAGAGGAGGGAAGAGAGAGAGAGGGATGGGGATGGAGGGGGGGAGAGAGAAGGGGGAGAAAGGCAGGAGATGGGGATGAAGATGGGGGAGAGAGAGGCGGAAGAGGAGGGAAGGGGGGAAGAGAGGGATGGGGATGAAGAGGGGGTCACATGGAAGAGCAGTGGTTTGCTGGGTGATGAACAGATCGGTCATGTATCAGTGTGCAGAAAAACGGATCGTCCATGTCATCGGACTCACCCCAATCCCCGAACTCATCAGACTACCGGCACTCTGAGCAGCCTCTGCATTGCTGGGGTGAATCCACAACACACGTGGGGGGCGGGGCTTCACCAAGCAGTCAACCCCGCGGTCTGCAGCTTATTAGTCTCCAGGCTGAGCACGACGAGGAGTGAGATGTTTTGCCTCCACAGCTCCGCTGGCCACGCCCACCTGTCAGCGCTCCAGCACACCTATCTGCAGGATGTGCAGAGGACAGAGCGGGCGGTGTGTGAGCTGATTCCAGCATCCTCATAGGCAACCATAGAGGGCCTGTACAGGACAGGCTGAGCTGACACCGCTCACCTCCCCTGTGATCACTGGTGCGGCTTTTTTTCTTACAGGAATCATAGCGGCACGGGGGCCAGTGACTCACCCCGTACAGCGCTGCCCGAGCCCGTAAAAGAGATGAGAAGGCGGTGGGGGAGAGTCTTAGCAGACAGTGCAGTCCCGGTGTTCTAGATCGGTCCCGCCCATCCCTAGGCAGCGTAATCCTTTCTGATACTGGGCTCTCCTCCTCTCCCATTGTCAGGCAAATTAGACGGTCCCGAGGCCCCTGTGAGCGTGAGGCCTTAGGCGACCGCCTAATTTGCCTAATTAGAGAGCCGCCTCTGGGTCTCGGTTAATGAATAAGGTTATAAGTGGGGTAATATAGTTTATGGGGGAGTTAAACACATCTGTTATAAAAACAGGTATGAACCCACCTAAAAGCACAAGGGACCGAGTACTACCACAGGCTGAGGACACAATTCTAAACACTTTGGCTGCAGTTATAAGAGCTACTGCTTAAGGAATAAGTTAAAAATGAGGGGAAGGGAGATAAGAGTCACTTTGCTCACATTTGGATGGTCCCTGGAGGCTGATCACTCAGAGATATCTCCCGATGTCTTGTCGAATACTGTCCCCCATCCGATAGTGTCCGCCCTGTACTGCGCAGGCGCAGTACGGAGAACAAACGAGAGCCGAAAGTCTCCGAAGTTCAACAGCTACATAGTTACATAGTTACATAGTTACATAGTAGGTGAGGTTGAAAAAAGACACAAGTCCATCGTCAGCTGTACACGGCGCCTGCGCTTTTATTCTTACCCTGTGTCCAGGTTCATTCCCTACTATCCAAGTGGACATAGAGTAAGAATAAATAGATGCCGAGCGCAGCGAGGCCGTGTCCGAAGCGTGGCGAGCGGAGCGAGCCCGCGAGGGGCCCTCTTACACAGCCATCACTAATAAGTGCCCAAGCGCCGTGTACAGCTGATGGTCAGCTGATCAACTTCGGACACTTTCGGCATCTCCTTCTCCTCCCTACTGCGCAGTACGGGGCAGACACTATCTGATAGGAGGACAGTTCTCGTCAGAACACCGGTGTTCTGTTCATAATTTCCCACCCACACGGCTCCTTCACTGCACAGCCACAGACTTCACAGAGTGAGAGAGGGGAGGGGAAAGGCAGAGCCGACTCAGCCACTCCCATTTGTGTAGGGGGGGAACTGTGCACTGTGACATTGTAATAAACACAGTGAGCAAACACAGGTACAGGCAGACACCCCTCCATTTATACACAGCTTCTCCTGTCCCATAGAAGTTTATGGACAGGAGAAAATTGGGCTTATACTGCTGGCTGGGCGGGCCGGTTTTAAGGCAGGGGCCTGGAGCTGCAGCTCCATCAGCCCCTATGTTAATCCGGCCCTGACTCTAGTGACCTATGTCAGCCATTTTGTGAAAGGTTAATCATCTGACCATTAATGATATGTAATGATATGAAATGTACACCCCTGTATTAACCACTCCCATCTTCCATTTTATGATTGGTTAGTGATGACCATATATAAATGGTATACCCATCCAGAATAAAACAGATAGCTTTGGACATTTAGACTCTGCATCGTCTCTTTTTGTGTTCACCAAGAAGCTATCTCCTCAGTACTGAGAGGGTCTTGTGAGTGTGGTAATTGCTGTGATTATACCTAGCTGGTCTTGTCAGGTATACAGAAATACCGTTTTATTCCCTTCAGCAAGGAAGGGGTTAAACACTAGGGGGCGATGAAGGGGTTAAGTGTGTCCTAGGGAGTGATTCTAACTGTGGGGGGGATGGGCTACCAGTGACATGACAGCGATCACTGCTCCCGATCACAGGGAGCAGTAGATCTCTGTCCTGTCACTAGGCAGAACAGGGAAATGCCTTGTTTACAATCGTGGGCCGCCGGCAAACATCGAGTTCACGGGACCTGCGAGCACACTCCCGAGGTACGCTGCACGCACGCTAGGCGGCAAATTCAAAAGGGACATACAGGTACGCCCATTTGCCTGCCCGTGCCATTCTGCCGACGTACATCGGCGTGTGGCGGTCGGGAAGTGGTTAATGCAGATGAAATAAAAACTCTGACTGAACATTCTGACTTCAATACCTTTCACTGTTTCCAGGATAGCATTAGCCGTGACTGATTTCACTTGCTGACTGTACAGTATATCCAGATAATGCCCAGTACACACGATACGAAAGTCGGACAAAAAATACCGCTTTCAAAGTAATGGTACGATAATCTGATCGTTAGTACACAGCTTTCGAGAGCCGATCACAACAGTTCATCCGATATCATCCGATCAGAAAAGCACAACAATTTTTCTCAATTTCTGTTTAATCAGTACGGTTGTCGTTTGAAAATACAATACAAATACACTACAACACGTGACATCACTTCAGATTCTTTATTCTGTTGAAAGAGAACTTTTAGAAATGTAGTAAATTCGTTATGCGATTATATATGCCATTAATAGCATTTGAAATACCATGGGCTAAACTCTCTATGAATGAAGGGGGCTCAGGATTTGCTGGTGTTGCCTGATTACTCTGGATTTTTTGGCAATTCTTTTCCCATTCGCTGCATATACAATCTTCAAGCTCCCAAAGAGGCTTTGTTAACAGACACTTGATTGCATTTTCTGCCTGTGAAGAAAATGAACATAAGAATCCTTTATAGGCTTCATTTTGTTTTAAAAACAGCTGTGTCTCATAATACTAACAATTTTTTGAATGAAGCAGTAAGACCCTTTTCACACTGGAGGCGTTTTTCAGGCGTTTTAGCACTAGAAATAGTGCCCGAAAAACGCCTCCCCTGCCACCCCAATGTGAGAACCTGAGTGCCTTCATATTGGGGGGTGGTGCGCTTGCAGGACGTTAGAAAAAGTTCTGCATGCAGCGTCTTTGGGGTGATGGAGGAGGGGTGTATACACCCCTCCTCCACTGCCCCCACCCATTGAAATGAACGGGCAGCGATGCCGAAGCTCCTGAAAAGTGCTTCCGCAGCTGCGCTTTTTGGGCGGTTATAACCCTTTATTCGGCTGCTAGCGGGGGGTTAAAAGCGCCCTGCTAGTGGCCGAATATCGCTGCAAAAATAACAGTAAAGCGCCACTAAAACTAGCGCCGCTTTACTGCTAATGCGGCTGACAGCCAATGTAAACCTTCTCCTAAAGCGGCATCTGTGCTGTCCAGCACTGTCATGCCGTCCCTGCGCCCATTGTTTCTCATTAGCTCTGGGACCCTCTGTAATCCTGTGAATGGCAGCTGTGCCAAATAAGTAATCAACCCCCCCCCCCCCCCATTATCCTGTGATCACTATAGAGAAGGGGAAGTTGCTGGGCACTGGACCCAGAAGACCAGGGTGATCGCTGTAGTAGTAGCGACTATGGGTATGAAATATAAATACTTACATTGGTTCAAGCCGAAGCAATGTAACAAAAAATTATACTTGGAGTTCAGCTTTAGGCATCATTCCGATATAACCACTCAAAGTTGAGTGACGTACCCATATGTCACTTGACGTAAACCCTAGGTTCACACCTAGGCATATTTTAGTACTTTTTCAGTTTGCATAAATGCACTACAGTCCATGTAACATGGTTTCCTATGGTACTAGTTCACATTTGTGCGTTTTGCCGTGTTGCGTTTTGGAAAGGATCAGAGACTTTTTTCCCCACTGCAGTTTGCGTTTTTCATGTAATAGACTTCTTAACATGGTTTCCTATGGTACACAATCGCATCTGTGCGGTTTGCAGCCGGTGTGTTTTTGAAAAGGGTCGGGGACTTTTTTAGCATTTTGCGTGTAATAAACTTCAATGGAATCACACCAGAAACACAAGTGTTGTGTTTGTGATGCAATTTTTGATGTGTTTTGCGGTTTTTATTTTTCTGTTTAAAAGCACTGTATATAGCTTAACAACTGCTGAGTCATCATCTGTCAGCGGTTTTCCCTACTGACAGCTGAATGTAAAAAAATAAATAAATACATACCAGACCCTTATCCGAGCATGCAACCCGGCAGGTCAGAAAAGGGAGGGGACTTGCGAACGCCCCCTTCTGAACCATACCAGGCCGCTCTGCGCCCTTCACCCCAAAGCACCTTGTGGGGACAAGGGGACACGAAGCGGTTTTGACAAATCCTTTATTAAAAAAGAAGCCCCAAGCCGTCTTCTGCCAGTGCCACCTTCTTCCATGTGCCGCCTTCTCCCCGAACAGTCTTCTTCCTCGCCGCTGGTTACACACTAAAAACAAAAAAGGCCGTCTTCCTCCGTTATGTTGTCCCCCGCTGTCTGACACCTCTTCTATACCCATGCGGCATGGCCATCCGATGACATCACCCTGAGAGCCCGCCCCCTTGCAATGACATGTTTTCAATTTTTTTTTCCCCACCAATGTTTTTGTTTTACATTTAGCTGTCAGTGGGGAACCCCGCTGAGGACTGATAACTCATTGGTTGTTAAGGACACGGTGGCCGGCTTCTGGGCTCCCTCCTTAGCAACCAGCTATATACAATGTTTTTAAAGAGGAAAAAAAACCTGTAAAACACTAAATGCATGAAAACTGCATGCAAAAAACACAAAAATGCACTGCAAAATGTGCCTGAAAAATGCATCAAGCCCAGCTGCATAAATGTGAACCTAGGGTAAGTGTCTAAGGCAGTAATAAACCAAAAAGCAAAGATTTGTTATATTGCAGCTTACCAATTTTTATAAAAAAATACATTTTTATAAAACATTTCTGTGAGGTAATCCTTTTTATCAAGAATAATGATCCCACCCCCCTTGTTGGCAGGTCTGATCATTAGATCTTTCCTCTCACAAAGTGAATCAAGGCCGGCAACAAATATATCCGCTTGAGACGTAATAGTTCAGATAGAGGAGAATTTCCTCTGCAGGCGGATATCCTGACCAAGCGTTTTCTGGAGAAGGGTTACTCGGATACCCTCCTAAAGAGTACTCTTGAAGAGGTGTCACATATCGATAAAAGTGAACTGCTTAAGGAGAGGACACCCAATACCAATAGGGTGCCTTCCACTCCGTTCATTATAACATATTCCATCCAGCATAGGACGGTTAGCCAATTGATTAAAAAACACTGGCATATCCTTACTAGTGACCCTACTCTCAGCACCATTCTCCCGGCCAAACCCCAAGTTGTCTATATAGGGGGGTTCATTCTCTCAGAAATACTATTGCCAACAACATCATTGACCCCCCCATTTTAAAGAAAGGGTTTTTTGATAACCTCACCGGATTCTATCAGTGTAGTAAATGTAGGATTTGCTCACTGAATGGTTGCACCCACAGGAGAACTCATCTCTTTAGATCTAATAGCACTCAGGTTGAGTTCAAAATCAAGCCCTTTATCACATGCTCTACCAAGGGGATCGTGTACTTGCTCCAATGCCCATGCGGGCTACAGTATGTGGGCAGGACCAAACAACCCCTTATGGTTAGACTTAATGAACATGTGACAAAAATCATCAATGGCTTTCCGAAGCATCCGGTGTCTAGGCACTACTGTCCTTGGAGGGAAGGCTCTTTGGTTTGAGGTTTTTCATGCCTTGAAATGGCTTGGATTTACAAAATTAAAAGTTATACACCATTTGGGTTGAATGCAGAGGTGGACCTAAACGCGTTTATTGATAACGCTTAGAACCGTAGATCTCCATAATATGTTCAATCCTTGTGGTTCTTCTTTTTCTCTTTTTTTTATTTTTTTTATTTTTGGGTGGCTCAATATACTTGGCTTGTGATCTCGGAGTTATTCTCAAAGATGTAGTTTTTTACATTATGGGAATTTTTTTTTTTTTATGTCGTTATTATTTATGTATGCCTCTGTGAACCTGTTGCAACGTCTCGGGGACATAATGGGCTTGGATATATGCATGGGCTTTGTATTTAATTACCTTCATGCATGCATCAGTTTGAGTATGGTTATCTCCTTTTGGGCCTATGTTGATGTATGCATCACTTCCAAACTTTGTAGGAAGCATTTATAGATATTGTTTACTGTTAACATACTTATTGTTGATAACTCCCTATGGTCCGATTACTTCTGGGTCTCACCCTCTCAGCTGATTGGCTGTTTACGTCCGACGCCTCCGAGATGCTGCAACGGGGTGGGTCTCTTCTTTGTATTTTAGTGCGATGTATCAGAGCGTCGCCCTTTCCCCAGACGACGTCAGTGACAGACGAAACGTACGTCGGGATGGTGACGCTCTGATGTCATCACAACTCACCACGAACGGGCGCTCGCTTGCCGGCCAGCATTTGCTTTCTTTACTATTGCTGTAGGTGTTTTATCTTCCCGGATTTACGCTATGGCTGCCCTTCTTCCATTCCTATGTCCTTAACTTGGGTTGCTGACTGGTCGGAGCCACGCTATACGAAGAGAGATCATAGACAGCACACCGGGGTCTAGTCCATATGCTCACCATATACAGGGGTATCCAGAGGATTGTCTCCATTACCTTGCAACCCTACCCGGAAGTTGTCCTAGTTGTGCCTATTTGCGCTTTCCAGCTGGTAAGCGCATTTGATTGTTGGTGGAGGTTCACTTTGCAGGGTGTACTTGCTTTCCATATTTCACTGGGATCTTACAGAGAAATATCAAGGGACTCTTATTACATATGTTTGTGCATATTGCATTTTTCAATTTTTTTACATTTATATATTTAGCGCATCATAATAATTGAATTTTATTATCAATTTAAAACACTGATTTGATATCATTGTTATTTATGTGTATGTTTATTGCATATATTATTATTATTTTTTCACATTTATGTATATAGCGCAGTTTTTTTGGTATTTTTTTGTTTATTGTGAATATTTTACGGTTGAACTGCTGCTTAGTTCGGGGGGTTTCTCTATGGTAGCGCAGTGATTTTTCTGTTTGTTTTGTTTACCAATTTTTATATGCGGTGGCTGCAATAATTTTATTTATTAGGTTTTTCCTTTCTTTTCACCTGGTGATCCAACCAGTACTTTAATTATTTTTCTATTTCTTTTAACAGACCAACCTATGCAGGAAAAGTAACAGTTAGAGGGTAGAGACCTGGGCTGCTGTTAGAAATCATGAGGCCCCATACAGCCTACCTGGCAGGGCCCCCCTGAAAACATCAAAACGGAAAATTTCCTATCAAATACTTGCTGTAATTTTCCTTTCCTGATAGACTCCATGGCAGCAACGTGTGGGTTAGCCCCGCCTCCATAACTACCCTATAGGACACCTCTCCCATAAATCTTTGCCCTGGGCTACTATCTGTGTTCCGTAACTAGCCTACTCCAGACATTTGGGAGGGAAATCCTGCTGCCATGGAGTCTGAAAAGGAAAATTACAGTAAGTATTTGATAGGAAATTTTCCGTTTTCCTGACAGACTCCATGGCAGCAACGTGTGGGAAATAACTTTCCATACACACCTGGGTGGGCAAAATGTTGAGCAAAGAAACCAAAATTTATTTAACACCGTCAATCGACAGTACTTGCAAACCAAAATTGACAGATGACAAAGCAGCTGGTTCAACACAATAGTGAGAAACAAATGTGTTAATAGAAGACCAAGAAGCTGCTCTACAGACTATCTCGGGAGCGACATGTCGAGAAGCTGCCTAAGAGGTCAAGATACTCCGAGTTGAATGAGCTGTCACTGCCTCGGGAGGAGCCAAGCCCTTTTGCTTTGTAAGCCCTTTGAATGGTCTGTACGATCCAAGCAGCAATGGATCTAACTGAAGCCTGCAGTCCTTTGTTTCTTCCGTGGAGAAGGATAAAAAGAAAATCCGATTGTCTAAAAGGAGCCGTGACCTCCAGGTACTGTTTCAGAATGTGCCCCACATCAAGAGGATGGAAACCTGATTTTCTGTTGACCTAAAAGTGGAAGCACAATCTCTTGATTTTAATGGAAAACTGAGGTCTCTTTAGGGTTCGACCCTAACACAGGAATCAACACTGCCCTGTCCGGGAAAAAAAGTTATAAAAGGCTCTTTTGAACCCAAATTTCTAATTTCAGACACTCTTGGCCGAAGTAACAGCTACCAGGAAGGTTGTCTTGAGTGTGAGGTCTTTCGCTGAAAGAGGCTTGTCAGGATCTGATCCAAGATTAGAAAGGAAATCTAGAACAAGAGGGAGGTCCCATTTGGGGAACCTTGGCTTCCTCTGAGGTCTAAGCCTGATATCACCTTTGAAAAACTGACAAACAAGGGGATAATTTGCCCATGAAACTCCTGTTAAGGCCGATATGGCTGATACTTGAGCTTACTGCCAGGGACAGGTCAAGGCCTGTTTGCAGAAAACTAAGGATGTCTTGGACTGCCAGAGTGTTACAAGGATTAGGTCTGGAAGACATGTGATCAGTGCATGTGATCAGTGAACCTGGACCATATACGCTCATACACTCTGTTGGTGCTTTTCCTTCTGGCATTAAGAAGGGTCGGAATGGCCTCTTCTGGGCAACCAGCTTCGAACCTTCCCCTTTCAAGAACCAAACCCAGAGGTGCAGGTAGGACGGACAAGGGTGTAGTTGTGCCTTGAGACAGTAGATCTGGCCTGAGAGGTAGAGTAACTGGATCTTGATAACTGAGGAGTGGTAAAAGAGGGAACCTTGGCCTGTTGGGCCAGAAAGGAATCACTGCTATGATTTTCACTTTCTCTGTTCTGAGACTCCGGAAAAACTGGAGTATCACCGGCACCTGAGGAAAGGCGTAGGCTTTTTGATACCTCCACTGGTCTGTGAGAGCATCTTTCCCATACGCCTGAGGGTATCAGAACCTCGAGTAGTATTTGGTCATCTTGCAATTGAATGGGGATGCAAAGAGGTCGACCTCCGTAGACACTCCCAGGGTCAAGAGTAGGGATGAGCCGAACACCCCCCGGTTCGGTTCGCACCAGAACCCGCGAACGGACCGAAAGTTCGCACGAACGTTAGAACCCCATTGACGTCTATGGGACTCGAACGTTCGAAATCAAAAGTGCTCATTTTAAAGGCTAATTTGCATGGTATTGTCCTAAAAAGGGTTTGGGGACCCGGGTCCTACCCCAGGGGACATGTATCAATGCAAAAAAAACTTTTAAAAACGGCCGTTTTTTCGGGAGCAGTGATTTTAATGATGCTTAAAGTAAAAAAAAAAAAGTGAAATATTCCTTTAAATATCGTACCTGGGGGGTGTCTATAGTATGCCTGTAAAGTGACGCGTGTTTCCCATGTTTAGAACAGTCCCTGCACCAAATGTCATTTTTAAAGGAAAAAATCTCATTTAAAACTGCTTGCGGGTTTAATGTCATGTCGGGTCCTGGCAATATGGATGAAAATCAGTGAGACAAACGGCATGGGTACCCCCCAGTCCATTACCAGGCCCTTTGGGTCTTGTATGGATATTAAGGGGAACCCCGCACCCAAATTAAAATAAGGAAAGGTGTGGGGCCACCAGGCCCTATATACTCTGAACAGCAGTATACAGGCAGTGCAAACAAGACAGGGACTGTAGGTTTGTTGTTAAGTAGAATCTGTTTGTAATTTTGAACTGGTACATTTTTAACGTGTTTAGCTCCAGCCAAAAAATCTTTTTTAAGCTTTTTGGAAAACATAGGGAAGGGTTATCACCCCTGTGACATTTGTTTTGCTGTCTTTCCTCCTCTTCAGAAGATTTCACCTCACTTTTTTGTCCCAATGAAAAATGTTTTTTGAAAATTTGGGTTTTTTTGTGGAACAAGGATTGGAAAGCATCAGTGGAAAGGAGAAATTGTTTTCCCATATTAACTCTTACAGGAGAGAATTTCCCTTCCTAGGGGTAGATTTCATCTCACTTCCTGTTGTCTCCTTCCGTTTGCAAGTAGGAGTCGTTTGTAAGTTAGATGTTTGAAAGTAGGGTCCTGCCCTATATACTCAGCAGAAATTTGGGCCTTAGGTGTTGCTGTGGCCACAACACTGTAAGCCCTCACAGGGCCCTGCTGTGAAATATTAGATCAAGAATTGTAATTACATGCCCCTGTTGAACAGGAGCTGAAAAATTAGGCCTTAGGCACTGGTGCTGGTGCCACAACACTGCAACCCCTCACAGACACTCTAGTTGGAACGCAGGAACGAGCCCTGCTGCAAAGTATTGCTTCAAAAATTGTAATTACACGCCCCTGTTAGACAGGGGCAGAAAAATTGGGCCTTAGGCACTGGTGCTGGTGCCACAACACTGCAACCCCTCACAGACACTCTAGTTGGAACGCTTGTGGCTTGTGACTGTCTGCCTCTCCTTCTTGGCCTTCCAGACATACTAATGGCCTGTAGCTGCACTAAGCTGGGATAGAACACCTGTAATTTTCTTCAGGTAGCTTTATATACTGTAACCAGACAAGCCTGCCTGTCAGTAGGAAGATAACAGGAACGGATCTAGCTGAACACTGTGAGCAGGACGCACTGTACTAAATGTAAATAGTCTAGCTGCCTGACCGTGGTACTAATAGGATCAAATAGAACACCTGTAATTTTCTTCAGGTAGCTTTATATACTGTAACCAGACAAGCCTGCCTGTCAGTAGGAAGATAACAGGAACGGATCTAGCTGAACACTGTGAGCAGGACGCACTGTACTAAATGTAAATAGTCTAGCTGCCTGACCGTGGTACTAATAGGATCAAATAGAACACCTGTAATTTTCTTCAGGTAGCTTTATATACTGTAACCAGACAAGCCTGCCTGTCAGTAGGAAGATAACAGGAACGGATCTAGCTGAACACTGTGAGCAGGACGCACTGCACTAAATGTAAATAGTCTAGAAGATAACAGGAACGGATCTAGCTGAACACTGTGAGCAGGACGCACTGCACTAAATGTAAATAGCAGGAACGGATCTAGCTGAGCACTGTGAGCAGGACGCACTGCACTAAATGTAAATAGCAGGAACGGATCTAGCTGAACACTGTGAGCAGGACGCACTGCACTAAATGTAAATAGTCTAGAAGATAACAGGAACGGATCTAGCTGAACACTGTGAGCAGGACGCACTGCACTAAATGTAAATAGCAGGAACGGATCTAGCTGAACACTGTGAGCAGGACGCACTGCACTAAATGTAAATAGCAGGAACGGATCTAGCTGAACACTGTGAGCAGGACGCACTGCACTAAATGTAAATGGCAGGAACGGATCTAGCTGAACACTGTGAGCAGGACGCACTGCACTAAATGTAAATAGCAGGAACGGATCTAGCTGAACACTGTGAGCAGGACGCACTGCACTAAATGTAAATAGCAGGAACGGATCTAGCTGAACACTGTGAGCAGGACGCACTGCACTAAATGTAAATAGCAGGAACGGATCTAGCTGAACACTGTGAGCAGGACGCACTGCACTAAATGTAAATAGCAGGAACGGATCTAGCTGAACACTGTGAGCAGGACGCACTGCACTAAATGTAAATAGCAGGAACGGATCTAGCTGAACACTGTGAGCAGGACGCACTGCACTAAATGTAAATAACAGGAACGGATCTAGCTGAACACTGTGAGCAGGACGCACTGCACTAAATGTAAATAGTCTAGATAGAAGATAACAGGAACGGATCTAGCTAAACTGAATACAGTGTATATATATATATGCAACACCTGGGATGCATATATATACACAATACACTGTAAGTGCAGCTAACTGACTGACTGTTCTGCCTAATCTATCTAACTCAAATCAAATGACACTGTCTCTCTCTCTCTCTATCTCTCAGCACACCGGAACACACACTACACAGGGCCGCCGTGCAGGCGGCCTTATATAGTGTGGGGCGTGTACTAAATCCCCTGAGCCATAATTGGCCAAAGCCATCCTGGCTTTGGCCAATTACAGCTCTCTCTACTGACGGCGCTGTGATTGGCCAAGCATGCGGGTCATAGTGCATGCTTGGCCAATCATCAGCCAGCAATGCACTGCGATGCCGCAGTGAATTATGGGCCGTGACGCGCCACATGAATTTGGCGTGAACGGCCCATATCGTTCGCATGGGTTCGACTCGAACACGAAGCTCATCCCTAGTCAAGAGCTATTCGAACACCTATTTGTAGAGAGATCACTCATTGTTGTTCATCTGAACACGAGAAAGGAAGTCCGCCTGTACAGTCTGAATCCCAGGAATGTAGACCACTGAGATGTTGGACAAATTCCTCTGAGCCCGATCATGATTGGCTCCACCTCCTGAAGCAGGGACCAGCTGCGAGTTCCACCCTGCTTCCTTACGTAGGCCACCGCAGTTGTATTGTCCAACCTGAGCATCACTGAAAAGTTCTTTATTAGATGGCGGAATGACAGGAGTGCTTGAAAGGCGGCCCACAGTTCCAGTATGTTGGAGACAATCTCCAGAGAAGGGGAGTTCCATCTGTCCTGAGCTACTTCCGATAGGCAATGAGCGTCCCAGCCCTGATTCCTGGCATCTGAGGTTATCGTGACCCATGTAATGGGAACGATCGAGTGGAAATTGCGCAAATTGTTCCCTTGGAGCCACCAAAGGAGAGACACTCTCATGGCTGGGGTGAGGTGTATGCGCTGGCTTTTGCTGAAGGAATTCCATTGTTGGAGGAACCCTTTTTGGAAGGGCCGTGTGTGCCACTGTGCCCACTTCACCATGGGAAGAGTGGCTGCCATAGTGCCAATCACTTTCAGACATTGGAGAGCGGAGAGGTGAGATGAAGCGAGGGTTAAGCGTATTCTGTCTCAAATTACTACAATCTTCTCTTCGGGCAGAGAGATAGTGCCTTCCAACGTGTTGAAGTGAGCACCGAGAAACACAAGGGATTATGCTTGTTCCAGGTGGCTCTTCTCCAGATTTAGGAGCCACCCAAATTCTTGAAGGGTGGAAATGACTAGGCTCCTGTGCTCTATAAGTTGACCTTTGTCTTGAGCTAGAAGAATTAGGTCGTCTAAATAGTGATGCAGACGGACCCCTTTAACAGGGATCAGAGCAACAACAGCTAACAGAACCTTGGAAAAGACACGAGGTGACGTTGTTAGACCAAAGGGGAGACAAGTAAATTGTAGGTGCTGTTTGCCTACCGCAAAGTGGAGGAATTGCTGGAAGTCCACTGCCCCCGGGATGTGGAAGTAGGCGTCCTTCAGATCGATTGAAACCAACCAGTCTCCTGGATGGACCGACTGCTGGATTGTAAGTAACAATTCCATCTTGAATTTTTCTTTTTGGATGAAGAGATTGAGAGGGGTCAAGTCTACTACTGGTCTCCATGTGCCATTTGTCTGTACCATGAATAGAGGAGAATATATGCCCTTGCCTCGTTCACCATCTGGAACAGCGATGGCTGCACCTTGCTTCAATAAACAGTGTACGTAAGCTAACAGGACTTCTGATCATGGAAGAGTTGTAGGAATTAATCTGAGTGTTGGGGTACTGCTGAAGACCCAGGTGTGACCAGAGTCCAGAAATCCTGGATTGAGGCCGCCCAGACATGCTGGAAGCGAAGAAGACGAGCCCCCACCTGGCATGCCTGAGGGGGCCCAATCTCAAAAGGAAATGGAATCCTGATTGCAGGGGGAACCAGTTTTCTAGGGTTTTTTGAAAGAGGATTGCCTGGCTTTCCACGATATTAAAAACTCCCGACCATGCCTGTAACTGCGCGCTTCCCTGGCACGGTCAGAATTCTGTCTTCTCGGAAAGGAGCGTTTCTAGCTCTGTAAGCACTGATCCTAAAGGAGGAAACCCGACTTACCACCCGTGGCCCGGGTTATGGCACTATCAAGCTTGTTGCTGAAAAGAGAAGTTCCCTCAAAGGAAATTCGGCACCAAGCTTGTTTGGAAGCCGGATCCGCCAACAATGGACGGAGCCATAGGGTACGACGTGCTTAAACAGCTGCCAACATAACCCGAGCCACCAGGTGGATAACATCAATGGTAGCCTCCCCAAGAAAGGCGGATGCCAGCCTGATCTCCTGGATAGGTGAACTCACTGGAAATACCTCTTAGGTTCTCATCAACGCTGTCAGACCAGGTTTCCATGGCTTTAGATACTGCGGCTACAGCTAGGACTGGTTTGTAGGCCATACCTGCTGTCAGGTAAATCCACTTCATATCAGAGTCGATCCGTCTTTCCAAGGGATCTTTAAAAGAAACGGTGTCTTCCAAAGGAAGGGTTACATATCTAACTAATCTCATTAGTGCTGCGTCCACCAAAGGAGCTGACTCAAGATGTTTAACTTCCTCTTCCTTGAAAGGGTAAAGCTTCAGGATTTTTGATTGCATGGAACTCTTTTTGTCCATCTTGCCCCATTCATCAGAAATGATGTCACCCAGTTCAGTGAGAAAGGGAAAGTATTGACGCTCCTTATTGAGCTGCTTGAAAAATGTTCTCTGCTTTGGAGGAGAAGTAACAGGATCTTTCCAATTCAAGGCTTCCCTTTCACAAAAGAGGGAACCAAAGCGTATTCGAAGCCCATTCCTGGGTCCTCTAGTTCTGATTCGCTGTCTGAGAGAGGAGCGAATGGGCGACTTGGCTGGGAAGACTCCCATGTTTCGTGGGCCAGTCCTTCTCCTGATGGAGAGCAAAGTGGCTCCAGTGGGGAATCACGAGGCTGACGAGCCTCCCTCTCCTGTAGAGATTCTCTCACGACCCGCTTTACCAAAGATTCAAGATGCTGGTCTGCACCTTCCCTCTCATCTGCAGCTTTAGAAAAACAGTGATCACAGAGAGATTTGCCAACAGGAACATGAGCCCTGCACCCCCAGCATGATTTTTCTGGCCTTTTGCTAGAGCGAGATGAGGGGGGGGGGGTGAGGAAGATCTCTACTATGCTGTTTTGATCTGGAGGGAGATCCATGGTGGTTGGACCTGGAGGATAATTGCCAGTGGTGTGACTTTGAGGACCCACTCCCCTTACGGGAACTACATTGTGGATCAGACCTAGAAGGGCTGTGAAAACAGAGCAGAAAAAGAAAAGAGACAGGAAATCAGCTGGTGCCCTAATACCCTACTCCCCCCCCCCCCCCGAGCAGGCAGAAAGGCAGGAAAACCTAAGACATACCTGCTACAAGAGGGCTGGCCACCAGGAGGCAGTGAAGGATCCATGGTATCAGTACAGGATACTGCAGGGAGAAACATGAATCAGCTGCCAGGCAGGAAAACCTACCCACACCCAATAGAGCCAGTGCTTACCTGGGAAGCCAAACCAGAAGCCTGGGGAAGTCGCCGCAAAGCCCATGATCCTTCCTGGGGCTCTGTAGGCTCCTTCTAGAATTTAAAGGTGGCGCAGAGTGATGTCACCAACAACATCAGGTACGAGACACTCACACGCATGCGCGAACCAGGCCTCACTTTCGTTCCGGGTCCGCGCATGCGCAGAGGGCACACCGGGACCTGGAAGAGAGAGAGCAGTGGCTGGACCGCAGAAAGAACCAGCACCATGCACAGGAAAAACAAAGGAAAGAGCAAGGTACAATACAAAACATACAAACACTGCTGCCATGTATACAGATATTAATCTTACCACTCCACCTACGATCACCTGGGCCAAGGGGAACAGACACACACCAGACTTCATAGCAGATAACGGCCGCCCATTAACAATTAGGCAAACAGGCCGTGCGCGCTAGCCTGCTGATGTCCAGGCTTCCAGCTCTTCAGCGCTACTCTGCATATACACACCATACCCTGCTTAACAGTCAAGGCGGGAGGGGCATAACACCTGGCGCTCAGCCGATCCTGATAGCAGGGGGGTCATCTTCGGGTAGAAGAACCAACAACATGGTCCTACTCAGGAGGACGAAAAAGGAACACGGATAGTAGCCCAGAACAAAGATTTATGGGAGAGGTGTCCTATAGTGTAGTTAAGGAGGCGGGGCTAACCTACACGTTGGTGCCATGGAGTCTGTCAGGAAATTATATTTTTGGTAAAAATATACTAAAATTTATGGATACAAATACAACAAATTTTCTTGCTAAATCTAAAAGATGAAACTGAGTTAATAAATAAAGCTGTGTGTGTGATTTATGTCTTAGGGCTCATTCACATGGGTGCTGTGATCTGTACAGTGTGAATCAGGTATTTATGGGGCTGGAGCCCCCTGGAGCTGCGTGCCGGCTGTCTATGTTACACTTTGGGGACACAGCAGTTGTATGAACACAGCCGCAGGTGCTAATTTGACATTTGGCCACTCACTAAGGCTCCATTCACACTAATGCATTTTTTGATGCATTTTGCAGAAATGCAGGGACATTTTTTAACATGGGTTCCTATGGAACATGTTCACATCCATGCATTTTTGTGCCTCTGCGTTTTTAGAAAGGGTCAGGGACTTTTTTTCACCGCCCGGGGCATGATGGGTCTGTGACGTCACAAGGGGAGGGGCTTTCGGATGACGTAATCCAATGGCCCTGCTCCCTTCATTATCTAAGAAATGCTTGACATCGGTGCGGACAGATCAGCGGGACGCAGCATTGGAGGAGGGTCATCGGTGGGAGCGGCGGCAGAGGAAGAAGAATACCGGACAAAGAAGACAGAAGAAAGAAGAAGAAGAGCGGGAGAAGAAGAGCGGGAGAAGGAGAAGCCTGGAGGAGGAAGATGTGGAAGAAGATGGAGGAAGACCGGAGAAAAAAGACTTATTAAAAGGGGGGTGGGCTGTGTGTGACAAGACACTGATCACCGCTCCCGATTACAGGGAGCGGTGATCAGTGACAGCGTCATTAGGCAGAACGGGGAAATGCTTGTTTACATCAGCATTTCTCCGTTCTTCCTCTCCGTGAGATGATCGCGGGTATCCCTGCGGACATCGAGTCCACGGGACCTGCAATTACACTCACGGAGGTCGCGGTGGGCGCGCGTACGCCCGCAAACCGCTTCTTAAAGGTCAACGTACAGGTACGTTAATCTGCCTGTACGTGCTCTTCTGCTGACGTATATTGGCGTGAGCCGGTCAAGAAGCAGTTAAAGAGGAAGTAAACTTCCATGTGTTCATTGTACCTATAGGTAAGTCTACAATAATGCCGTGTACACACGACCGAACTTTCCGGCGGAATAGGTTCGATGGAACGATCCCGTCGGACATTCCGAGCGTGTGTGGGCTTCATCAGACTTTTTTTCAAAAAATCTGATGGACCTAGAAAAAGAACATGTTTCAAATCTTTCCGACGGAACTCCGCCGGACCCAGTTCCTATCGAGAAATCTGCTCCTCTGTATACAGGTCCGAAGGACCAACAACGATGCTAGGGCAGCTATTGGCTACTGGTTATTGAACTTCCTGTTCTAGTCCCGTCGTACGTCATCACGTTCTAAAGGAATGGACTTCCGAACGGACTTTAATCCATTAGTGTGTGTGCAAGTCCGTTCGTTCGGAAGTCCGTTGAAAGTCCGTCGGAAAGAACGTCGGACCTATTCCGACAGAAAGACTGGTCGTGTGTACGCGGCATTAGGCTTACCTATAGGTACTGTAAATATCTCCTAAATGTGCGCCATTTAGGAGATATCTACTGTACATGCAGCCGATTACATCATTGGCGCATGTGCTCTGAAGGAACGCCCACCCGCGACGGTTCTTCAGAGCCCTGTGCTGTGACTAGCAGCTCCTGTGTGCATATGCAGGAGTGACGTCACGTGGCTCCGGCCAGTCACACAGCCGGAGCCTGCGGACCCTGAAGGAAGACGGGCGAAGATGGATGCAGCCTCCAGCAGTGGCGACGAGGGCATCGTTTGCAGCTACCATAGTTGCCAATAGTCCCGAATTTCCCAAGACATTCACGGGATTTAGACAGTTTTCCTGATTTTAGTGTTTCCCTGCAAATGTCCCGGGAAATACCTTTTTTACGATTTTTTTTTTTTTTTGATAGAGGTCCGTCGGCCACCATTTTCCAGAAGACCAGAACATCCATGCCGCTGCACTGTTTGAGCCGAGCTCAGCAATGGGCAGCGGTGGGTGTCCTGTGATTGGCCGAGCAAGTCATGTGTGGGACAGAGGAGGACATGATTGGAGGAGCGGGTCACATGTGGATGCAGGGCTGGACTGTGTCTCTCATCTGCCCTGTTAGGCGTCCCCCCTCTCTGCTCTGTCAGCCGCCCCCCCTCCAGCCGGCCCTCTCCTCTCTGTCAGCTGCCCCCCCTCCAGCCGCCCCTCTCCTCTGTCAGCCGCCCCCCCTCCAGCCGCCCTTCTCCTCTCTGTCAGCTGCCCCCCCCTCCAGCCGCCTCTCTCCTCTCTGTCAGCCGCCCCCCCTCCAGCCGGCCCTCTCCTCTCTGTCAGCCGCCCCCCCCTCCAGCTGCCCCTCTCCTCTCTGTCAGCCGCCCCCCCCTCTCCTCTCTGTCAGCTGCCCCCCCCCTCCTCTCTGTCAGCCGCCCCCCCTCTCCTCTCTGTCAGCCACCCCCTGCCCCCCTCTCCTCTCTGTCAGCCGCCCCACCTCCAGCCGCCCCTCTCCTCTCTGTCAGCCGCCCCCCCTCCAGCTGCCCCTCTCTTCTCTGTCAGCCGCCCCCCCTCTCCTCTCTGTCAGCCGCCCCCGTCCTCTCTGTCAGCCGCCCCCCCTCTTCTCTGTCAGCCGCCCCCCCTCCAGTCGCCCCCTCATCTCTGTCAGCCGCCCCCCTCTCCTCTCTGTCAGCCCCCCCTCTCCTCTCTGTCAGCCACCCCCTGCCCCCCCTCTCCTCTCTGTCAGCCGCCCCCCTTCTCCTCTCTGTCAGACCCCCCTCCTCTCTGTCAGACCCCCCTCCTCCTCTCTCTCAGATACCCCTCCTCCTCTCTGTCAGCCGCCCCCCCTCCTCTCTGTCAGACCCCCCCTCCTCCTCTCTGTCAGATCCCTCCTCCTCTCTGTCAGCCGCCCCCCCCTCTGTCAGACCCTCCTCCTCCTCTCTGTCAGCCGCCCCCCCTCTCCTCTCTGTCAGACCCCCCCTCCTATTCTGTAAGACCCCCCCTCCTCTCTGTCAGACCCCTCTCCTCCTCTGTCAGACCCCCCTCCTCCTCTCTGTCAGCCGCCCCCCCTCTCCTCTCTGTCAGACCCCCCTCCTCTCTGTCAGACCCTCCCTCCTCTGTCAGACCCCGCTCCTCCTCTCTGTCAGACCCCCCCCTCTCTGTCAGCCGCCCCCCCTCCTCTCTGTCAGCCACCCCCCTCTCATCTCTCATACTTACCAACTGTCCCGAATTTCCCGGGACATTTCCGGGATTTAGACTATTTCCCGAATGTATTGCTGCCCGGGAAATGTCCAGAGAAATCCATTTTTTTCACGATTTTCCGCCACCGCCGCTAGATCTCCGTGGCCGGCGGAGACATTGTCTCCGCCGGCCGCCATTTTTAAGAAGACCAGGAACACGGCTGGGCGGCTAGACGGAGCTCCTGTATCGCCGCCCACCCTCCGCCCTGCCTACCCCCCCGCCCCGCCTCGCTCCCACCACCCCCCGCCCCACTCCGCCCCGTTCTATTGTAACCACGCGGCCAGCGGAGACCTACTAGAAAACCTGTTGTAAGGGGGGGTACGCTGGGGAAACCTGATGTAAGGGGGGCTCCGCTGGGGAAACCTGATGTAAGGGGGGCACCGCTGTGGACACCTGATGTAAGGAGGGCACCGCTGGGGACATCTGATGTAAGGGGGGGCTCTGCTGGGGACACCTGATGTAAGGAGGGCACCGCTGGGGACATCTGATGTAAGGGGGGGCTCTGCTGGGGACACCTGATGTAAGGAGGGCACCGCTGGGGACATCTGATGTAAGGGGGGGCTCCGCTGGGGACACCTGATGTAAGGGGGGCTCCGCTGGGGACATCTGATGTAAGGGGGGCTCCGCTGGGGACACCTGATGTAAGGGGGGGCTCCGCTGGGGACACCTGATGTAAGGGGGGGCTCTGCTGGGGACACCTGATGTAGGGGGGCACCGCTGGGGACATCTGATGTAAGAGGGGGCTCCGCTGGTGACACCTGATGTAAGGGGGGCTCCGCTGGGGACACCTGATGTAAGGGGGGGTTCCTCTGGGGACATCTGATGTAAGGGGGGCTCCGCTGGGGACATCTGATTTACATATGTGCTACGCGCACCGCAGTTTCACTTTTCCCCTGTGCCACACCTACAAATGCATGCCCCGCCCCCTAATTATAATAAGACTCCGCCTACAGCCAAAAAAGTGTCCCTAAAATTTTTTTTACAATGTTGGCAACTATAAGCTGCTAAGTTTCACATAATGTGCTAGTATGTGATATATACTAGCACATTATGCCTTTACTTTCTCAGGTCAGAAAAAAGCAAAAAAACCCAGAACTTTCCTCTTTAAGCTCTGTTTGATTAGCAGTTGCCATGGTGCTGCACATTTGAATAGTTATGACATTAGCCATGTCCGTAAGTGCATCTACAGTAAGTCTGCCAGTGCATCTAACACTACCCTCTCCCCAGGTTAACAATGCTGCTGCCCAGAGGTGTCTCTGATGTGCCTTAATCCAGAGTAAGTGACCTATCACATGGGCTTTCTGCCTGGCGGACTCAGTTTTGCTCAGCGGGTGATCGATCTGCTGATCTCCGATGAGCAGGCGGATGACAGGTCTGTCTCCGCTCACTGTGCTGAGAAGGACCTGTCAGAGCTCAGCTCTCCTCTATGGGAAGATCAGATGAAAACGCTCGACCTGTCCGTTTTCATCCGATCCACCAGAAAATAGGGTTCCCAATCCGTCTCGATTTTTTTCGGACAGGATTGAATAGCAGCAGGTGTCAGTGGACATGTCACTGCTGACATTCGCTGCCCCATAGAGGTTAATAAAGCGTCAGATCAGGTCCGCCTGAAAAACTGACAGGAGGAGGCATTGCTGCACATGTTGCATGCAGAGTTTGCTAGCTGTGATGTGCATGGAGGAGCTGCACATGGTGCATGCAAAGTTTGGTAGCGGTGGCTGCATGGAGTAGGCAGTGGAGGTGTACAAGGTGGAAGTTTTATTCAGAGCTTGCAAGTGGAGAGCGTGCTTGTGAAGACTTAAAATGCGTTCCACCAAATCCACCATGTTTGGCTTCTCCTCCCATCATGTCTCTCTCTCCATCAGGCCCGATGTAGAGGCGGAAGTTATACAACCCCTGGCTCCGCCCACAGGAAATTACCTTAGCCACTGATACGTGCGATAAATTACTGCAGGGAAAAATACGTCTAATTACCACTCAATTGAACAAACCCTGCATTTGTTATTTAAAGAGAGTCCCGGAGCCATACAGCAGAGCTATAGGTGCAAGGACAGCATGACAGTGCTGGACAGCACAGTTGCCGTTTTAAGGTAGTTTCCCCTTTTAGAAAAGAGGAGGGGGAGTTAGCCTTGTGGAGGAAAAAGTAGGAGAGAGGGGAAGTGACGTCAGTCACAGAACAGTGGAGGAAGAGATTCCCACCCTCCTATTTGATACACTTGGGGTGATGGGTTGGTGGTTTAGCATTGGCTGTGTTTGTGTCGCTGGAATTTGAGCGACAATGGTTACATGTCTGGAACATGTTGTACCCATCCATGGGATGGGAGTTATTTATGGTACCCATTCATTCGATGGGAGTTATTTGTACCCATCCATGGAAGGATGGGAGGTTGAATTCAGGTTTTTCAAGTTATGATAGGGTAACCTGGAAGGGGTTAAAGGTTAGGTCACTGGGAACGTTTTGGGTAATGTCTCCGAGTCAGGGGGTTGCCGACTGGAGGCCAAAAGGGGGAAGAGGTTGTTTACAGTGACCAAGAGTAGGATTGTTTTTCTATATTACCCCTTAAAAGGTTTACTAAAATTTATGGTTATTTATTGTTATTTATGTTAATTTATAGTTATTAAAAAAAATAGGCCATAAAGGCCATTTACTCCAAGAACCGGGTCGTGTCATTTATAAGGTAAAATTTAAGGGTAGAATTGGGGTAATAGGCACCCAGCTGACTGGGCTTAAGTCCTACAAATGTCATGCAAAATTCTGAGTGAATTGCACTTTCAAAACTGATTCAAAGCAATCGCTATTTTACCGCATTTTATTTGCCATTAACTTAGTGAATTGACCTCAATATACCATCCTATCTAGTTACCAATGCTAGCAGAACAAGGATTCAAAATAGTCAATGTTGATTAAAGAGAGTTTAGTTACACTTTAGAGAGGGTTTACAACAGGGGTCAAGTCCTGGGAAAAAAGTGTGGGAACTCACCCAAGATTCCCCCACTGACACTGCAAAAAAGTACCTAAAATGGCCATATTCTGTGCTAAACAGTGCAAATATCAATATTTAAACTTTAAACATGTAGCTAGTGGTATTAGCAATGTGTTTTAGTTAAACAAAAGTCAAAACCCATATTTCTACACGAAGGTCAGATTAATATAACCCAGCCAGCACAGAGTTCCCCCTTACATCAGAGCCTACAGGATTCCCCCTTACAGTGCAAGGGAACTCGGACATAAAGGGGAATGCTGCAGATCATGATCTAAAGGGGAACTCTGATATTATGGGGGGGGGGGGGCTCCGGTGACCAGAGACCACCTTATATCAGAGTCCATTGTGCTCCCCTTTACATCGGAGTTCCAGAGACCACCTTCCACAGGGGGAAACCTTTATATCAGTGCCCCTTACATTATTGTATTCACTCCCTCTTACATCAGTGACCCCCACTTAGACTGGCCTGGCAGCGCTGTCACTGACCTCCTCTCAGGTGCACCATGCAGGGATCAGTCAGTCGGCTCCAGCTTGGTGGCTCTGGTTTTATCCTATAGTCTCCTCTCCACAGTCCACACATGTCTGACTTCTCCCATGACCCCCATCCTGGTAGCACTCCCACTCTTGACTCCTCTCCAAATTCCCCCTCAGAGACTGCAGACATGATAAAAGACAAGAGATGGTCAGAGATTGGGGACATGGTACAGGAGGTGGTTACCGGCTGCAGACATGGTACAGGAAATGGTCAAAGGCTGCAGACATGATACAAGAGATGGTTAGAGGATGCAGACAGCCATATTTATTATGCCTGCCACCAAATGCAGTGTGTCACATGCCAACCATAGTCTGCCACCAGATGCAGTGTGCCACTTGCCACCCAGAGCTTGCCACTAGGGATGGGCCGAACTCCCCCCGGTTCAGTTTGCATCCAGAACATGTGAACAGACCGAAAGTTTGCGCCAACATTTGAACACCGTTAAAGTCTATAGGACTAGAACGTAAGAAATCAAAAGTGCGAATTTTAAAGGCTAATATGTATGTTATTGTCCTAAAAAGGGTTTGGGGACTCGGGTCCAGCCCCAGGGGACATGGATCAATGCAAGAGAAAGTTTTAAAAACGGCCCGATTTTAATGATGCTTAAAGTGAAAAAAAAAGTGAAATATTCCTTTATATATCGTACCTAGGGGGTGTCTATAGTATGCCTGTAAAGTGGCGCGTGTTTCCCGTGCTTAGAACAGTCCCTGCACCAAATGTCATTTTTAAAGGAATAAAAGTAATTTAAAACTACTTGCGGGTTTAATGTAATGTCGGGTCCTGGCAATATGGATGAAAATTAGTGAGACAAACGGCATGGGTACCCCCGCCCCCCCCAAATCATTACCAGGCCCTTTGGGTCTTGTATGGATATTAAGGGGAACCCCGCACCCAAATTAAAAAAAGAAAGGGCGTTGGGCCCCCAGGCCCTATATACTCGGAACAGCAGTATACAGGCGGTGCAAACAAGACAGGGACTGTAGGTTTGTTCTTATGTAGAATCTGTTTGTAACTTGGAACAGGTACATTTTGTAAGTGTAGCTGCAGCTAAAAAAATCTATTTTAAAGCTTTTTGGAAAACGTAGGGAAGGGTTATCATCCCTGTAACATTTGTTTTGCTGTCTGTGCCCCTGTTCAGAAGATTTCACCTCACTTTCTGTCCCAATGACAATTGGATTTTGAAAATATGGGGTTTTTTATGTTGTGTACACACGAGCGGACTATTCGACCGGACTGGTCCGACAGACCGAGTCCGGCGGACAATCCGATCATGTGTGGGCTTCATCGGACCTTCAGCGGACTTTTCTAGTCGAAAATCTGACGGACATTAGATTCAAAACATGCTTCAAATCTTTCCGACGGGCTCGAGTCTGGTCGAAAAATCCGCTCGTCTGTATGCTAGTCCGACGGACGAAAACCCACGCTAGGGCAGCTATTGGCTACTGGATATCAACTTCCTTATTTTAGTCTGGTCCTACGTCATTACGTACGAATCCGTCGGACTTTGGTGAGTTCGTGTGTAGGCGTGTCCTTTCGTTAAAAAGTCGGAAGTCCGTCAAAAGTCCGTTGGAAAGTCCGTCGGACCAGTCCGGTCGAAAAGTCCGCCCGTGTGTTCGCGGCATAAGGGAAACAAGGATTGGTGATAAATCAGTGGCTTTTTCCCATATTAACTCTTACAGGAGAGAATTTCCCTTCCTAGGGGTAGATTTCCTCTCACTTCCTGTTGTCTCCCTCCGTTTGTAAGTAGGAGTCGTTTATAAGTCGGATGGTTGAAAGTAGGGGCCTGCCCTATATACTCTGCAGAAAATTGGGCCTTAGGTGTTGGTGGTACCAGAACACTGTAAGCCCTCACAGTTACTCTTGCTGGGTGCTGGAACGGGCCCTGCTGTGAAATATTATATCAAGAAATGTAATTACATGCCCCTGTTGAACAGGGTCAGAAAAATTGGGCTTTAGGCACTGGTGCTGGTGCCACAACACTGCAACCCCTAACAGATACTCTAGTTGAGTGCAGGAATGAGCCCTGCTGCAAAATATTACAGCAAAAATTGTAATTACGCGCCCCTGGTAAACAGGAGCAGAAAAATTAGGCTTTAGGCACTGGTGCTGGTGCCACAACACTGTAACCCCTCACAGATTCTGTTGAGCGCAGGAACGAGCCCTGCTGTAAAATATAAGATTTAAAAATTGTAATTACGCGCCTGTGTTAAACAGGGGCAGAAAAATTGGGCTTTAGAACCATAAATGTTCTTAGTAGTCAACATGAACATTGAGGAGGAATAGGATAGTCACTTGGCATAACAGGATAGTCACTCAGCATCAGCATAGGCAGTCTTAAAGGGATCTCGCATTCATTAAAAAATTAGTCGGTTACATCAGCATCAGGTGCTTGGTAACTGGTGATCCAAGACTGATTCATTTTTATGAAGGTGAGCGGATCAACCAAGTCGGTGGACACGCGCATTCTGTGATCGGTTACAAAGCCTCCAGCGTGCATTGAATGTGCGTCCTGAAAGAATGCTGGATGCAAGACAGGCCAGTAGCTCCAATTGCAAACTGTGCAAGCTCTGGCCAGTGATCCATCCCCAAGACCCAGTAACCCAGTGGATTTTCGGTTGGAAAGGCCTCCAAGTTCAAGCCTGATCTCGCCCCTAGGTATTCCAGCACCATGTACAACAGACGCTGGCGATGGTTGCTGGAACCGAACATACCTTGGGGCTGCGGACTAAAAAATTGTCTGAACGCATCGGTCAGACAGCCACCTTCTCCACCGCTCCTTCTGTGACTGACCGAAGCCTCAGCAACACGTTGTCCAGGACCAGGAATTTGTACCCTCCCAGGCTCTGGAAACGCGTTGCACAAACCTTTCTGCAAGGCCTCCCAAAGATGTTTCATCCTCTGCTCCCTCTGCGACGGCTGGATAAGTTCCGCAACCTTACACTTGTAACGTGGATCAAGAAGGGTTGCCAGCCAGTAGTGATCCCTCTCCTTGATCACACGAATCTGAGGGTCCTTTTGCAGGCTTTGCAGGATCAGGGAGGCCATGCAGCGCAGGTTTGCTGAGGCATTCGATCCGGAGTCCTCTGGGTCACTAAGGACGACCTGATCTGCAGCCACCTCCTCCCAGCCACGTACAAGTCCATGGGTTTCTGGGGACTGTAAATGATCCCTTGAAGACTGCTGCTGATGCTGAGTGCTAGGCTCCACCTCCATGCTGACACAATCCTCATCCTCCTCTTCCTGTGAGATCGGCGGGCCCGCAGGAATACTGTCTGTATAAAGGGGGCCTTGAGAGGTAAGGAAGTCCTCCTCTTACTCTCTCTGTTCTGCCTCAAGTGCCCTGTCCATTATTCCACGCAGCGTTTGCTCCAACAGGTAGACAAGAGGGACAGTATTACTGATGCATGCACTGTCACTGCTCACCATCCTCGTGGCCTCCTCAAATGGTGACAGGACAGTGCATGCATCCTTGATCATGAGCCACTGACATGGCGAAAAAAAGCCAAGCTCCCCTGACCCTGTCCTGGTGCCATACTCGCACAGGTACTCATTGATGGCCCTCTGCTGCGTGTGCAGCCGCTGCAGCATTACCAACGTTGAGTTCCACCTGGTGGGCATGCCACAGATGAGGCGGTTCTTGGGCAGGTTGCATTCCTTTTGAAGGTCAGCCAGCCGAGCACTGGCATTATATGACCGGTGGAAATACCCTCAGACTTTCCTGGCCTGCCTCAGGATATTCTGTAAGCCTGTACCTGCACAAGAACTGCTGCACCACCAAATTAAGGACGTGAGCCAAACAGGGCACATGGGTGAAGTGTCCCTGTCAGAGGGCGGAGAGGAGGTTGGTGCCATTGTCGCAAACCACCATCCCTGGCTGAAGCTGGCGTGGCGTCAACCACCTCTGAGCCTGCCCCTGCAGAGCTGACAGAATCTCTGCCCCAGTATGGCTCCTGTCCCCTAAGCAGACCAACTCAAGCACCACATGGCATCTTTTTGCCTGAGTGCTTGCGTAGCCTCTAGAACACCTACGGAGCACAGCTGGTTCTGAGGACAAATCTGCACTGGAAGAAGGAGGGGGTGGAGGAGAGAGGTGTGACAGAATCACCACTACCAGCATTTTGGAGGTGTGGTGGCGGAACAAGTTCCAACAATACTACACCCTGTCCTGCATCCTTCCCAGCTGCCAGCAGGGTTACCCAGTGCGCTGTGAAAGAAAGGTAACGTCCCTGTCCATGCCTGCTGGACCATGAGTCAGCGGTAATATGCACCTTACCACTGACCGCCCTGTCCAACAAAGCCAAGACATTGCCTTCCACATGTCAGTAGGGAGCCGGAATTGCAATTAGCATTTGGGAACCTGCCACTGAGCTACCGCACATTCCACAAATTCTCGAAAGGGGGCAGAGTCTACCAGCTGAAAAGGCAGCAGTTGGAGTGCTAGCAATTTAGCCAAACTAGCATTCAGCCGCTGAGCATGTGGATGGCTGGGACAGAATTTCTTTCGCCGGTTTAGTAACTGGGGTAGGGAAATTTGCCTGCTACAATCGGACGTTGAAGTAGCGATAGCAGATTGCCCGTACTTGGCACACCTAATTCTACACCTTCATTCCTGTCAGTGCTGGTTTCTGAGAGGACTGAAAGTATAGTGGGGTTGAAGATCCCAGCTGATGAGGAGCAAGGAGATATCCCCCTTGTTCTTTGGTGTGGGTCTTTTAAGTACTGTTGCTTACGGACTGCATGGGAGATCGACATATGTCTGGTCAAGCATGTGGTGCCCAAGCGGCTGCTGTTTTGGCCACGCTTGATACGCTTCTGACATGTGTTGCAAACAATAACAGTGTGATCTGCTGCACACGTCTCAAAAAAAAGCACACACCAATGAACTTTTGGAAAAACGTGCAGAGTCAGCAGCGCCCTGCACATGCGGAGCTCTGCGGTGTGATGCAGTAGGTTGACTGCCCGTAAGCCGGCCCCTGGAGGGCATCCTGCCTCATTGGAGATGTGCCTCCTCCTCCTCTCTTCTATCAGGCACCCACGTAGAGTCAGTGACCTCATCATCCCCTCCCTCCTCGCCACTGAAGCAAATCTGGCAGTATGCTGCAGCTGGGGGAACATGACTGCCAATTTCTTGCCCTTCTTGGGCACCCCCTCTTCTCTCTGGGCTCACTTTACTGCCTTCATCCTCAACCTGGGTACCATCATCAGAGCCTTCAAAATGCTGCGTATCCTCCTGCAGCATGTACACTACACTGTGATCGAAAAGTTCGGGGAACTCCGCAGGGCATGATTGTGGGGCTAGGGAAGGATAGACTGATGACATTGAGCCAATGGAAGAGGCCACTTTGGCAGCTGCATTGGCAGACACATTATCCTGAGCCTGGGTGACATAGGATGAGGAGGATGAGGACGGCTTGGTCATCCACTCTACCAACTCTTCTGCATGTTGTGGCTCAACACGGCCAGCTGCTGAAAAAAGGACAAGCGTGCCCCACGGCCACGTGCTGACGATGCACCGTGTCCACGACCAACACTGTTTGCTGTAGACACAGAGCCTGCTTGCCCTCTTTTAGTGCCCTCTTTAGCAAAACAACGCCTGAAGTTTACTAAAAACAGTACACCAGGAATGGCCTACAGTAGGGTATAGGCTTGGCTGGACTACAATGCAGTTGATATATATTTTATGAACTGCAGCTCAGTGAGTTACCTGCCTGGCTGAAAGTGTCTTTGAACACACACTCAGGCAATGGCCTAGTCAGTCCCCCTCTCTTCCTCTGTCCCCCTCCGTTGTGCTGTCTCTCTCTCTCCATGTCCTCCTTTGTGAATGGACAGAGTCAGCTGACTCTGTCCATTCACATAACTGAAACACTGTAACCTCCTGTGGTTACGATGTCTCAGTTTATGAATGGAGAGGAGCCGCTGTCTTCTCTCCATTTATTCTCAGTGCAGCTGAGGCTGCAGAGAAAGGGACTGGGGAATCTTTATCCTCGGTCTCTTTCTCTGTCTCAAGGGGGAGATATCAGGGGTCTGTTAAGACCCCTAATATCTCACCAAAGCCCCCCAACAGGGCTGATTAAAAAAAAAAAAAAAAAAAAACATATTGCAATAAAATATTATTGTAAAAAATAATAAAAATGTAAATAAAAAAAAACACACAGACACCGTTCACCCCCCTAAAAAAAAAGAAAGCATTGTTAAAAAAAAAAAAAAACACTGTCACGTGACATTTAAAAAAAGTATTGGTAATCGGCGAGTACTTGAAAAAATCGGTACTTGTTTTTGGTCCTAAAAAAGTGGTATCGGGACAACCCTAATATGTATATATTAAATGCACTGCAGCTCAGTGAGTCACCTGCCTGGCTGAACGTGTCTTTGAACATGCACTCAGGCAATGGCCTAGTCAGGTATAGGCTTGTCTAGACTAGATATATATACAAGCCTGTATATATATATATATATATATATATATATATATATATATATATATATACAAAGACAGGATTGTATACAGTATATATACTAAATACACTACAGCTGTCTCGTCCGCCTGCCTGAAGTATATTAGCGACAGTACACCAGGAACGGTCTGCAGTGAGAACTAAACTATATACAGTGTGTGTATATATATATATATATATATATATATATATATATATATATACACACACACAACTAGGATGCATATATATACACAATACAGTGCAGCTATCTGTCTCATCTGCCTGCCTGAAGTATATTAGCAACAGAACTCCAGGAATTGCCTGCCTGCTGAAACTAAATGAAATGACAGTCTCTCTGTCTCTCTCTTAACAAACGCCACCAACACACTACACAAGGCCGACGTGCAGGCGGCCTTATATAGTGTGGGGCGTATACTTAACCCCCTGAGCCATAATTGGCCACAGGCACCCTGCCTGTGGCCAATTATGGCTCTCTTTGCTGACGGGGTTGTGATTGGCCAAAGCATGTGGGTCATAGTACATGCTTGGCCAATCATCAGCCAGCAATGCACTGCGATGATGCAGTGGATTATGGGGCGTGACATGCCGCTCGAATTTGGCGCAAACGGTCCATAATGTTCGATCTTCATCGAACGATCGAACAGCCAATGTTCGAGTCAAACTTATGTTCGACTTGAACAGGCAGCCCATCCCTACCTGCCACCAGATGCAGTGTGCCACTTACCACTCAGAGCTTGCTGCCAAATGTAGTATGTCACTTGCCACCCAGAGCCCGCCACTAAATGCAGTGTGTCACTTGCCACCCATAGCCCGCCACCAGGTGCAGTGCCACTTGCCACCCAGAGCCTGCTGCCAAATGCAGTGTGTCACTTGCCACCCATAGCCCGCCACCAGATGCAGTGCCACTTGCCACCCAGAGCCTGCCACCAAATTCAGTGTGTCACTTGCCACCCGCAGAGGTTCATGCTGGGACCTGTAGTCCTTCACTTTTGGGGGGTCACATCATAAACCCCTGATATCATTAAGGATGTGTCTTTCACTCATCCCTGCTCCGAAGGTGTCATTGCATCTGTCAGTGTCCTCTCCTCTGTTGCCAGCTTACACATCTGCCGTCCTCTGCACAGTGCACTGCAGTCATCCATCTGCATACCACTGGTCCGCAGAGAAGATTGAGGAGGACGTGGGTGGAGCAGTGCACTAGGCGCGGAGAAGGAGCAAGTTTATCCACAATATGGTCTACTCTGTGCCCTACATCCTGGACATCCTCCTGGAACTGGTGGAGGCAAGATTTCTTGTCGAATTGTAAAGATGATTTTAGGGCTGTAAGCATACTTGTAAGCATGCTTCCAGAGATTGGGAGGTCTGAGGTGGAGAATGCAGCAAAGGGATCCTCAGCAGGCAAGCATGCAGGAACTGTAAGCTGCTGTGAGCCTGTCTCCATATCTAGTGATTCTAGTGCTTCATCCAGGGAGTCCCTGTGTGGTCTGGATTTAGCAGGGCTACTGGTGGAAGGCATAGAGGCTGCTGATAGTGGTGGACTTGTGTGTGGAGGGACTTGGGACCCTCTCTGTATGGGCTGCATGCCCGCAGCGTGCTTTGGGAGCTTGCCTGCTCCTCTCTTGGGGCCGTTGCCATTTTGGCGAAGACCAGTGGAGGGCCTGGAGAAAAAGTCGTCCAGCTTACCTGGCCATGGCTGGTCCAGGTGCCTTCATGGCAAAGGGTGGAGGTGCCCGCAACTTGGGGGACCAAAACGGCCACGTTGTCATGTGTAGGGGCTCTGTGGTAATGTGGAGATCCCTGGTGGCCGAGCGGAGCTCCTTCAGAGAGTGGCCATATCACAGTGCAATCGCCACACCCCGGAGGAGGAGGAAGTTAAAGCCTCCTCCGTTCTGAATGATGGGGCCTCGCTCTTTTGGGACATCACTGGTTGCTAGATGCCATACGGTAGGTGCCTAGCAACCAGTTAGGAGAGTGAGCCAGCGGGTGGTGGATTCACATTAAATGGTTCTCGGCCAGCCCATGAGTCCACTAGGACAAGTGACAGCATCGAAGTAGCTGTCAAGTTCCTGGTAAGTGAGCCTGACATGCAGAGGAAGGCCTCTCGTACAGCTCCGGCTTGGGGACCACTGATAGTAAAACAGTGGACATGGGAGCACTGTGACGTATGAGTGGCTGCAATCAGTCCAGTAGTCAGCAAGGCAGCAGGGAGCAGAACCGGATCGGAGGTCACAAGAAATCAGAAACACCTTCAGAAGCTACAGACCAAGCAGCAATAAGTCTATGCAGAAGCCCAGTTTAAATAGCCTACCTGGCGCCAGTATTAGTGATGGGCACACGCATTGATGCGTGATTGCGCTTGCGTGTACCCTAATTAACCAATGCGCGAGTGCGCATGTGCGTATGCTGATGCGCCGATCTTCTAACACTTCTAACTCTACTGTGGACCTGTCTTTCCTGACATTGCCCCCTTCCTACAGCAATAAGTCTATGCAGAAGCCCAGTTTAATTAGCCCGCCTGGCGCCAGCATTAGTGGCGGGCGCACGCATTGACTATACTTTGGACCTGTCTTTTCTGGCAGTAGCGGCTTATTTAGGGGGCATCAGATCACGGCTGCTAACAGGAACGGCGTTCCTGCTGTGGAAAAAGTGCAGGAACGTTGTTCCCATGTGTTCTCGCAGGACTGGAGCCATGGTTTACAATCACTTTAGATAACAGCTTCAGCCAAAGACCTTTTAAGGCCTCTTGCACATGATACTCCTGTTTGAGCATCTATTTTTTTCATCAGTTTTTTTTGTATATGTGCGTATTTTCACGCATATGCGTTCGCGCATTTTCGCACGCATGCGCGCAAACTAATTCTCGCATTCACTAGATATTTGTGCGCAAATGCAGATTTTTCTATTTTTGTTTTTACTGCAGAATACACTGCTCTTGTTTACGCGCCTGTGTGCATAGGCACATTACAATGAATGGGCTGTAATTTAGCTCAGTAAAAAAAATAAGTTGTACTGAGCTTTTTCAAGCTGCAGTGTGCAAGAGGCCTTAAAGTGGTTGTAAACCCTTGGAAAAAAAAACTTCTGCAAGACAAAGGCATAATGAGCTAGTATGCATAGCATACTAGCTCATTATGAATTACTTACCTTACATCGAAGCCCCCACAGCGGTCCTTGTACCCACCTCCGTAAGCCTTATTATAGGCTTAATACAAAATATAGTGCAGCGCTAGATTATAAATCAATATTAAATGTCCGTGAATGAACCATAAGTATCATCGGTGGTGCAGAGTGCTTCATGCAAATCCAAAGTGCTCTTAAATCCGTGCTCCCCCTCTTGTCAGTCAAACCGCTCACCTTGTTAAAATGACCCCTGAACTAACAGGAAGGTCTAATAAGCATTCACCACTCGAATGGTGGTCAGGGTGATGTCTTGGCTGAAAGGCAGGAACCTCTTCCTTAGTAGGGATCACCACTTATCTTTTCGGTATGCATGGAATGAACAAAGAAAATACATAGTGCTCTCTGTATAATTTTTAAAAAACGATTCCTTTATTAAAAGACAGGTACTCACAAAAATTAGCACTATGGCCAGTGCTAGGTTTAAAAGCGCATGGTAATTACAGATGACAGTCTAAGATGGCTGCAGGGGCGTCTAAACCAGGATGTAACCAATCCGCACGCGTATCGTCCGGAGGACTTCCTCAGCGGTCTGTGGATCCTCAGGTATAGTCCTTTTTATAGGCTTACCTGTAGCAAAAAGTGGTCTGTAACGCCGCGTACACACGGTCGGACTTTTCGGCTACAAAAGTCCGACAGCCCGTCCGACAGACTTTTGACGGACTTGCGGCAGACTTTTGGCGGACTTGCGGAAGACTTTCTAATGAACGGACTTGCCTACATACGATCACACAAAAGTCCGACAAATTCGTACGTGATGACGTACACCAGACTAAAATAAGGAAGTTGATAGCCAGTAGCCAATAGCTGCCCTAGTGTGGGTTTTTGTCCATCAGGCTAGCATACAGACGAGCGGATTTCTGGGTCCGGCATAGTTACGACGTAAAGATTTGAAGCACGTTTCAAATCTAAAGTCCGTCAGATTTGCGCCTGGAAAAGTCAGCTGAAAGTCCGGGGAAGCCCACACACGATCGGATTGTCAGCCGGCTTTAGTCCGTCGGCGTCCGTCGGACTTTTGTAGACGAAAAGTCCGACCGTGTGTATGCGGCATAAGAGTTTACAACCACTTTAAAGTGGTTGTAAACCCTCACATATCCCCAGTGAAGTGAACAGCCTCAGGTGATACATAAAATGAAACAAATCCTCCTACATACAGTAGGTTTTAATTGTATATCTGCAGACTTCTCCTCTCTACACCCCTTCTAAGTCTAGGTTCACATCTCTACGGGCTGCGCTTGATGCATTTTTCAGGCACAATTTGCAGTGCATTTTGCGTTTTTAAACCCTTGTGTTTTTGCATGCAGTTTTCATGCATTTAACTTTTTTTTTTCTCTTTAAGCACACTGTAAACACACTGAATATAGCTGGTTGATAAGGAGCAGGCCAAGAAGCTGGCTGCCGATTCCTTAACAACCGATGAGTCATCAGCTATCAGTGCGGTTCCCCACTGACAGCTGAATGTAAAAAAAATGTTGCTGGCAAAAAAAGTAATTGTGAAAAAAGAAGGCACTCCCACGCCAATTTTTTTTTTTAAATGGTGTGGGGTCCCCTTTAAAATCCATACCAGGCCCTTATCCGAGCATGCAGCCCTGCAGGTCAGGAAAGGGAGGGGACAAGCAAGCCCCCCCATACCAGGCCACATGCCCTCAACATCTCAACATAAGGGTTAGTGCTTTGCCCCAAAGCACCCTGTCCCTATGTTGATGGAGACAAGGGCCTTTTCCCAACAACCCTGGGCGGTGATTGTAGGGGTCTGCGGGCAGGGGGTTTATTTTAATCTGAAAGCCCCCTTTAACAAGTGGAGCCCCAAAACCTCCCCCCTATGTTAATGAGTAGGGGAACATTCACCAAAAAAAAAGAAGTGTAGTGTTACAAAACACAAGAGGTGGTTCTTGACAAGTCCTTTATAAAAAATCGTGTCTTCTTCCTCCCGTGTTTCTTCTTCCTCTTTTCCTTCCGGTGGTTTCTTATCCCTCTGGTGGTTTCTTCTCCTTCCAGTGTTTCTTTTTTCTCAGGTGGTTTCTTCTCCCTCTTTGCTCCGGTAATGTCGTCTTCTTCATCCACCACCGCCACTGCCCGCTAAAAATAAAAAACACAGTCTTCCTCCGTCGCTGTCTGTTTTCGCTGTGTCGGCTCCCGCTCTCTGCCAATTCTTATATAGCCATGGGGTGTGGCCATCCGTGACCACACCCGGAGATCCTGCCCTTGTGTCATCACGTGACGTTACAAGGGGCAGGATTTCTGGGTGACATCACAGGATGGCCACGCCCCATGGCTATATAAGAAATGACAGACACAGGAGCCAACACAATGAAGGCAGACAGCGACAGAAGAAGACCGTTTTTTTATATTTAGCGGGAAGCGGCGATGGCGGACAAAGAAGACGCTCTCACCAGAGCAAAGAGGAAAAAGAAACCACAGGAGGAAGAAGAAACCACCGGAGGGAGAAGAAACAACCGGAAGTAGGGAAGAGGAAGAAGACACAATTTTTAACCACTTAAGGACCGGCCTATTTTTCAAACTTGTTTTTTTTCAAGTTAAAATCATGTTTTTTTTGCTAGAAAATTACTTAGAACCTACAAACAATATATATATTTTTTTCTAACACCCTAGAGAATAAAATGGCGGTCGTTGCAATACTTTATGTCACTGTATTTGCGCAGCGGTCTTACAAACGTAATTTTTTGGGGGAAAAATACACTTTTTTGAATTAAAAAAATAAGACAACAGTAAAGTTAGCCTAATTTTTTTTTTTATCTTGTGAAATCTGATGTTGAGCCGAGTAAATTGATACCCAACATGTCATGCTTCTAAATTGCGCCTGTTCGTGGAATGGCGACAAACTTTTACCCTTACAAAATCTCCATAGGTGACATTTAAAAAATGTCTACAGGTTGCATGTTTTGAGTTACAGAGGAGGTCTAGACCTAGAATTATTGGTCCCGCTCTAACGATCGCTGTGATACCTCACATGTGTGGTTTGAACACCGCTTTCATATGCGGGAGCTATGCGTTCACTTCTGCACGCGAGCTCGGCGGGACCGGGCGCGTTTAAAACTTCTTTTTTCTTATTTATTTTACCTTTTATTTTTTATTTTTACACTGTTCTTTTAAAAAAAAATTCTGTCACTTTTCTTCCAATTACAAGGAATGTAAACATCCCTTGTAATAGAAAAAAACATAACAGGACCTCTTAAATATGAGATGTGGGGTCAAAAAGACCTCACATCTCATATTTACACTAAAGTGCAAAAAAAAAAAAGTTGTTTGAAAAAAAATAAATAGGGGGGCAGGAGGCGGAGCCTAGCGGAGCAGACATGCATTGTTAGAGCTCCACACCGCTGAGGAGAGAAGAGAAGGACAAAGCGGAGCCTGCAGGCTCAAAAGGTATCCATTTGAACCTTTTTGCCCCAGGGAACAAACTGTGAAAGTTTGGGCAGGAAATATGGTACTGGGAGGAAACCGTGGCAGAAATAAAAATCACCTCACAAAGAGCTCACAGGCACTCACTGCAGCTGAAGCAGCTCCAGTCACCTCACAAGATACAGCATCAGGGAGCTCTCACAGACAGAAAATGTCACAGCAAGACTCTCCATTTGAGTCAGATACAGAACAAATCCTCTCACAAACTTCTCCACAAGCCTCATCAGTATCCCCAGTAATATTATTACAATTTGAAAAGATGCTTCATAAGGCTTTAAAACAAACCTCAGACCAAATAACAAAAAGCCTAACCAAAGAAATAAGAGAGCTGGGAAACCGCACCGCAGCCTTAGAAATAAAAATGGATGAAATTGAAATTACAACCCAAGAAAATATAACAGAAATGGAACAATTAAAAGAAGAGAATTTAATACTTCAAACTAAGCTCGAAGATTACGAAAATAGAGCCAGACGTTCAAACTTGCGCATAAGGGGAATACCTGAAACTGTGACAGACCTGCAATCTACTACTACTGCTCTATTACAAGAACTAAAGCCAGATATCCCTATTGAACGTTTAGAACTGGACAGAGTACACAGAGCCCTCACAGCCAAAAAGAAAGATGGACCCCCACGTGATATAATCACAAAATTTCATTATTACAGAACGAAAGAACAAATACTAATTGCTGCAAGAGAAAAAAAGGAACTTAATTTTCAAGGACACAATTATCAAATTTTTGCTGACCTATCCCAACTTACTATTACTAAAAGACGATCCATGAAACCCCAACTAATGGAACTGCAACGCCACAACATTATGTATCAATGGGGCTTCCCCTTTTCAGTCAGATTTAACTACCAAGGTACAATTTACAGAAGCAGATCAGCAGATGAACTACAACAAACCCTTTTAAAATTAAATCTGGCAGAACCCACAAGCAGCAATTCTCCCACACGCAGAAGAATGGCATCATCTTCACCTTCAGGCAGCACCCAGAAAATTTCAGAACAAAATGGGAATCATCATTCTCACAAAAGAGGCCGTTATGCCACATCATCCATGAACCAAGAAGATTCAATGGACTGACATCCTAATTCCTGATATCTCTTCATTTATTATACTAAGAGATGGTTCTCTATAAAAAACCTGTATTTATAACTGAATGTAACTGCATTCTGATAGTCACACACTGTGTGGGATCATGTTACATTCCAGTTATATTTATTATTACTTCTGATTCATATAGCCTTAGAATATATAAGTGAAATAAGGAAATTCTTGTTCAGTTATATATTATCAGGTAATAACAATAGATTTATTACTTTTTAGGACAAATATGTTCAATAATCCAGAAGTAATGGAAGCTTTTTCTTTCTTTTCTTAAAACAAATATATTATTACCTAACTAGTTCCTAGAATTATGTTTTTGTTTATTCTAATCTGAAGCAATACAACCTCAATTTTATGAGTTAACATATCTAAACAGTTACATATGAATAAAATATGTAATTGTTTACTCTAAAAGGGTTAAAATCCCAAAATAATTCAAACTATCTTCATCAATACCAAAGTTATTAACAGTACCTTTCTAACTGAATTATTTAGCCTAGGGCAAGACTAACCATATACAACCACCCTGGAATAAATAATTTCAACAAAAACTATATTCTGCACTCCAATTAATGAAACATCATTTTGATGTCTTTTGACATAGCACTTCTCTCCTGTAAGCGGAAGATCCGTGTACCCCCATTAGCCCTCCTCATTCTCCCAACCATATTATGTGGGAGTGTGACGAAGGCACTTATTCCCCTGAGAGATATTTATTCTCTTTCACGGGTAAATTGTGATTACTTGCAAAAAATAATTTATACAATGTATCATCTAATCTCATATGTTTTTTGTTTACTCTTTACTCCAGAATTCACTGGTTTCTTTTCTATCTATTCATCTCTTCAGTCCACACAGGTTGATCTGCGCAGTCAGTTCTGCATAACAAAAAGTAAGTCAAAACTATTTGATCTATTGCCATGGCACCACTGAATGTACTTTCCCTGAATGTTCAGGGAATAAATGTCCCTCAAAAAAGGACCAAAGCCTTCCGTACTTTCCATAACAAGAAGGCTCACATAGTATGCCTTCAAGAAACACACTTCACCAAAGATTCTACTCCAAAATATATTTCTCCTTTTTATCAACAAATTTACACGGCTTCTGCCTGTACCAAGCAAAGGGGAACTCTAATTGCATTTCACCGATCCACACCATTCACCTTATCATCAGAAATTAAAGACCCAGAAGGTAGATACCTGATACTCATGGGTTATATAATGGATACAGCAATCACTGTGATTTCCTACTACGCCCCTAACAAACAACCTACACCATTCCTCTCACATATATTACAAGTGATTAATACACACAAAATAGGAACAGTGATAATGTGTGGGGATTCGAACCAGGTCCTCCTCCCATTTCTAGATAAATCACCTTTTACACCATCCAAAATAACCTCTAGATTACCTTTTTCTCAACTTCTTTCTAAATACAATCTGGTAGATTCATGGAGACAAAGTAACCCAATGAAAAAGAAATTCACTTATTTCTCGCACCCTCATCAAACCTTCACCAGAATAGATCATATTTTTCTAACA
The DNA here is from genome assembly GCF_042186555.1 of Aquarana catesbeiana. Classification (NCBI taxonomy): domain Eukaryota; kingdom Metazoa; phylum Chordata; class Amphibia; order Anura; family Ranidae; genus Aquarana; species Aquarana catesbeiana. The sequence goes on from NC_133329.1 coordinate 405,474,246, forward strand.
ATAGGAATGATACCAGAAATTATTGCATCAGATATAATTCCGATTCCGTGGTCTGACCATAATGCAGTATACACTACTATAGCCTCAGCCATACCAAAAGCGCATGACCCAACGTGGTACTTACCGGACATAATGCTCAAACACCCACTACATCAGATGGCCATTGAACAAGCTTTAAAGGAATACATATCAATTAATAATACAACAGACATCTCCCCAATAACACTGTGGGAAGCTCATAAACCTGTCTTGCGTGGTACAATACAAAGACAAATGGCACTATTTAAACGGGAACGCAAAAATCTAGCAAAAAAACTAGAACTCAATTTTAATGCAGCCTACATATCATTTCAAGATAATCCATCTCAGAGTACAAAATCTCATCTGGAAAAATCTAGATTGGAATACGATCTATTTCTCACGGAGTCAGTTGATAAATCCCTCAAACGCTCCAAACACAATTTCTACATGAATACAAACAAACCAGGTACATATTTGGCTCGGGCATTAAATTCAACTAACAAATCTTTCAAACCAATACGTTTGAAATTATCAAAAAATGTTTACACTTGTAATCCAGTTAAAATAGTCCATAAATTTCACTCACATCTCGCAACTTTATACAAGACTAACAATGAATTTAATCCTACAGAGGCTGAATCCTTCTTCTCAAAAATAACCTTACCTGAGTTGTCTCAGAATCAAAAAAGCAGTTTGGATGAGCCTATAACTATAGATGAAGTTGCTAACGCCATAAAAGACCTAAAACTTAACAAAAGACCAGGCCCAGACGGCTACTCGGCTTTATACTATAAAACATTCTCAGAAATACTCTCTCCCATTCTCACTGAAACTTTTAACAAACTTCTAGATGGACATTCTTTTCGGCAAGAAACACTAATGGCAATTGTTTGTATGATCCCAAAACCCCTTTCTGATGATACTTCCTGTGTGAATTATCGGCCTATCTCTCTGTTAAACCTCGATATTAAATTATTAGCAAAAATAATAGCAAAACGCCTCAATAGCATTATAGGAAAATTAATACATAGAGATCAAGTAGGCTTCATGCCAAATAGACAGGCAGGCGATAATATACGCAGGGCAGTGTTATTGGCACATATTGCTAAAAAACGGAAAATCCCTTTATGTTTTCTATCTCTCGATATTAAGAGGGCATTTGACACAGTATCCTGGCAATATATGCAATATTCATTACAAAAATGGGGTTTTGGACCCCACTTTTTAACATGGATCAAAGCATTATATAATAAACCCAAAGCCTATATAAAATATGCTGGATACAAATCTGAAGCCTTTAATATCGAAAGAGGTACCCGACAGGGTTGCCCATTATCTCCCTTATTATTTGCCCTTATACTCGAACCCATGGCCCAATACATCAGAACAAACCAAACTATAACTGGCATTGAAGTAGGAGGTATTACACACAAATTATGTATATTTGCAGACGATATATTACTTTTTCTATCATCACCACAGGTCTCTGGTCCTAACTTAATACCAGCTCTTGATGGATTTGCAGCCCTATCCGGCCTTATGATTAATCCTAAGAAATGCCTAGTGCTTAATATTTCACTCACAAACATGGAATTGATCCCGGCTAGGGCTGCACTCCCATTCACATGGGCAGAAAAATCAATCCCATATCTTGGAATTCATTTAACAGCATCTCATTCTGACTTATTCTCAACCAATTATCCTCCTGTATTAAGACAGATCACAAATCTAATAAAACAATGGTCGCAACTTCCTTTATCCTGGATAGGGAAGATTAATGCAATCAAAATGACTATTCTACCCAAATTGCTTTATCTATTCAGAGTCCTCCCTATTCCAATTCCTTCCTATTTTTTGAGAATAATACAAAAAAGAGCAACTTCGTTTATATGGGGCTCTTCTAAACCACGTATACCTATACACACACTACATCTTCCCAAAAATAAAGGAGGCCTGGGATATCCTAATTTTACTAACTACTACAGAGCAGCACATTTGGCCAGTCTGTCCAAATACCATGCAAAACAGGAAATCCCATTATGGGTATTTATAGAGGCTTCAGAAAATGACCCTCTATTAATATCAAATTTATTATGGCTTGATCCTAAAGACCGCTTTAAAATTCATAATCCCATAACTAAACACTTCTTATCTCTCTGGGATAAACTAAAAACCAAATATCAGTTACAATCTCCACACAATCCTCTCCTTTCTTTTATCAGAAATCCGGCCTTTTATCCGGCATGGATCTACCCAAATTCTTTTAAAGCTTGGACAACATCAGGCATTCAGACACTAAATGACTTCATAGCATCTAAATCATTCCTTTCATTCCCATCGCTTAGAGAAAAATATGATCTACCAAACTCTGAGATATTTAGATATCTCCAAATCAAAAATTTCTATACACCATTTCTAAAGGGGGATACACCATTATCCCAATTATCCATTTTTGAATCAATCTGTACAAAAGATCCATTTGCTAAAGGTACAATTTCATCACTTTATAATCAATTATATGGAGTAGCAAATCTTAATAGACCCTCTTACGTTCAGAGGTGGGAGGAGGACCTGGGACGAACTTTAGAAGACACGGACTGGTCTAACATATGGCACACATCTAAGTCATCTTCACCCAACATCTTAGCACTGGAGACAAATTATAAAGTCCTAACTCGCTGGTACCTTGTACCCGCTAGAGTGGCAAAATATTCACCTAATACCTCAGCTCTTTGTTTTCGAGGATGCCCAGAAATAGGCACATATTTACACATATGGTGGACGTGCCCAGTAATCCAAACCTTCTGGAAGGAAGTCTTCGTGATTGCATCTAAAATATTTAAAAAAATAATACAACCAGATCCATATTTAACTTTACTTAATCTAAAACCGGAATGGTTAACACTCTCTCAATTCAAACTTATGATCCAACTAATAACGGCTGCAAAACAAACAGTGGCCAAGGCATGGAAATCTCCTACATTGGTACTAGCAGAAACAATTCACAGAATGAATAATACAATGTCCCATGCTAAGATGGTAGCCATCGATCAAAATCAAATTCCAAAATTTGAAAAACTTTGGCATCCTTGGATAAAACAACAGTTCCTGTCAAACTTCAATGACTCTGTCCTGTTGCCATGGTAACAGATTAAATGACTTACAGAGACATCCATTCTAAGGCTTCAAAGAGAACTAAAAAGAATAATAAACTGACGAGCGGGACAACCTTGTGGACCATACCTCTACCTTTCAACCCTTTTTTCTTCTTTCTCTTTCCTTTTCTCCACCTTACGATTAAAGCTCATTATCAGAATTTATTTGACCTATATACACACTACTTGTAAACAATATGTATAGTAGTTATAAATCATTTAAATACCTACAAAAGTAACTAAGGAAATGATATATATCTTTAATTTAGGTTTACGTGAACCCAATGTTTAATATTTGAAATTTCATGATATTTTCAGGGGGGCAGGAGGCGGAGCCTAGCAGAGCAGACATGCATTGTTAGAGCTCCACATCGCTGAGGAGAGAAGAGAAGGACAAAGCGGAGCCTGCAGGCTCAAAAGGTATCCATTTGAACCTTTTTGCCCCAGGGAACAAACTGTGAAAGTTTGGGCAGGAAATATGGTACTGGGAGGAAACCGTGGCAGAAATAAAAATCACCTCACAAAGAGCTCACAGGCACTCACTGCAGCTGAAGCAGCTCCAGTCACCTCACAAGATACAGCATCAGGGCGCTCTCACAGACAGAAAATGTCACAGCAAGACTCTCCATTTGAGTCAGATACAGAACAAATCCTCTCACAAACTTCTCCACAAGCCTCCTCAGTATCCCCAGAAATATTATTACAATTTGAAAAGATGCTTCATAAGGCTTTAAAACAAACCTCAGACCAAATAACAAAAAGCCTAACCAAAGAAATAAGAGAGCTGGGAAACCGCACCGCAGCCTTAGAAATAAAAATGGATGAAATTGAAATTACAACCCAAGAAAATATAACAGAATTGGAACAATTAAAAAAAGAGAATTTAATACTTCAAACTAAGCTCGAAGATTACGAAAATAGAGCCAGACGTTCAAACTTGCGCATAAGGGGAATACCTGAAACTGTGACAGACCTGCAATCTACTATTACTGTTCTATTACAAGAACTAAAGCCAGATATCCCTATTGAACGTTTAGAACTGGACAGAGTACACAGAGCCCTCACAGCCAAAAAGAAAGATGGACCCCCACGTGATATAATCACAAAATTTCATTATTACAGAACGAAAGAACAAATACTAATTGCTGCAAGAGAAAAAAAGGAACTTAATTTTCAAGGACACAATTATCAAATTTTTGCTGACCTATCCCAACTTACTATTACTAAAAGACGATCCATGAAACCCCAACTAATGGAACTGCAACGCCACAATATTATGTATCAATGGGGCTTCCCCTTTTCAGTCAGATTTAACTACCAAGGTACAATTTACAGAAGCAGATCAGCAGATGAACTACAACAAACCCTTTTAAAATTAAATCTGACAGAACCCACAAGCAGCAACTCTCCCACAAGCAGAAGAATGGCGTCATCTTCACCTTCAGGCAGCACCCAGAAAATTTCAGAACAAAATGGGAATCATCATTCTCACAAAAGAGGCCGTTATGCCACATCATCCATGGACCAAGAAGATTCAATGGACTGACATCCTAATTCCTGATATCTCTTCATTTATTATACTAAGAGATGGTTCTCTATAAAAAACCTATATTTATAACTGAATGTAACTGCATTCTGATAGTCACACACTGTATGGGATCATGTTACATTCCAGTTATATTTCTTATTACTTCTGATTCATATAGCCTTAGAATATATAAGTGAAATAAGGAAATTCTTGTTCAGTTATATATTATCAGGTAATAATAGATTTATTACTTTTTAGGACAAATATGTTCAATAATCCAGAAGTAATGGAAGCTTTTTCTTTCTTTTCTTAAAACAAATATATTAATATCTAACTAGTTCCTAGAATTATGTTTTTGTTTATTCTAATCTGAAGCAATACAACCTCAATTTTATGAGTTAACATATCTAAACAGTTGCATATGAATAAAATATGTAATTGTTTACTCTAAAATGGTTAAAATCCCAAAATAATTCAAACTATCTGCATCAATACCAAAGTTATTAACAGTACCTTTCTAACTGAATTATTTAGCCTAGGGCAAGACTAACCATATACAACCACCCTGGAATAAATAATTTCAACAAAAACTATATTCTGCACTCCAATTAATGAAACATCATTTTGATGTCTTTTGACATAGCACTTCTCTCCTGTAAGCGGAAGATCCGTGTACCCCCATTAGCCCTCCTCATTCTCCCAATCATATTATGTGGGAGTGTGACGAAGGCACTTATTCCCCTGAGAGAGATATTTACTCTCTTTCACGGGTAAATTGTGATTACTTGCAAAAAATAATTTATACAATGTATCATTTAATCTCATATGTTTTTTGTTTACTCTTTACTCCAGAATTCACTGGTTTCTTTTCTATCTATTCATCTCTTCAGTCCACACAGGTTGATCTGCGCAGTCAGCTCTGCATAACAAAAAGTAAGTCAAAACTATTTGATCTATTGCCATGGCACCACTGAATATACTTTCCCTGAATGTTCAGGGAATAAATGTCCCTCAAAAAAGGACCAAAGCCTTCCGTACTTTCCATAACAAGAAGGCTCACATAGTATGCCTCCAAGAAACACACTTCACCAAAGATTCTACTCCAAAATATATTTCTCCTTTTTATCAACAAATTTGCACGGCTTCTGCCTGTACCAAGCAAAGGGGAACTCTAATTGCATTTCACCGATCCACACCATTCACCTTATCATCAGAAATTAAAGACCCAGAAGGTAGATACCTGATACTCATGGGTTATATAATGGATACAGCAATCACTGTGATTTCCTACTACGCTCCTAACAAACAACCTACACCATTCCTCTCACATATATTACAAGTGATTAATACACACAAAATATGAACAGTGATAATGTGTGGGGATTCGAACCAGGTCCTCCTCCCATTTCTAGATAAATCACCTTTTACACCATCCAAAATAACCTCTAGATTACCTTTTTCTCAACTTCTTTCCAAATACAATCTGGTAGATTCATGGAGAGAAAGTAACCCAATGAAAAAGAAATTCACTTATTTCTCGCACCCTCATCAAACCTTCACCAGAATAGATCATATTTTTCTAACAATAGGAATGATACCAGAAATTATTGCATCAGATATAATTCCGATTCCGTGGTCTGACCATAATGCAGTATACACTACTATAGCCTCAGCCATACCAAAAGCGCATGACCCAACGTGGTACTTACCGGACATAATGCTCAAACACCCACTACATCAGATGGCCATTGAACAAGCTTTAAAGGAATACATATCAATTAATAATACAACAGACGTCTCCCCAATAACACTGTGGGAAGCTCATAAGCCTGTCTTGCGTGGTACAATACAAAGACAAATGGCACTATTTAAACGGGAACGCAAAAATCTAGCAAAAAAACTAGAACTCAATTTTAATGCAGCCTACATATCATTTCAAGATAATCCATCTCAGAGTACAAAATCTCATCTGGAAAAATCTAGATTGGAATACGATCTATTTCTCACTGAGTCAGTTGATAAATCCCTCAAACGCTCCAAACACAATTTCTACATGAATACAAACAAACCAGGTACATATTTGGCTCGGGCATTAAATTCAACTAACAAATCTTTCAAACCAATACGTTTGAAATTATCAAAAAATGTTTACACTTGTAATCCAGTTAAAATAGTCCATAAATTTCACTCACATCTCGCAACTTTATACAAGACAAACAATGAATTTAATCCTACAGAAGCTGAATCCTTCTTCTCAAAAATAAACTTACCTGAGTTATCTCAGAATCAAAAAAGCAGTTTGGATGAGCCTATAACTATAGATGAAGTTGCTAACGCCATAAAAGACCTAAAACTTAACAAAAGACCAGGCCCAGACGGCTACTCGGCTTTATACTATAAAACATTCTCAGAAATACTCTCTCCCATTCTCACTGAAACTTTTAACAAACTTCTAGATGGACATTCTTTTCGGCAAGAAACACTAATGGCAATTGTTTGTATGATCCCAAAACCCCTTTCTGATGATACTTCCTGTGTGAATTATCGGCCTATCTCTCTGTTAAACCTCGATATTAAATTATTAGCAAAAATAATAGCAAAACGCCTCAATAGCATTATAGGAAAATTAATACATAGAGATCAAGTAGGCTTCATGCCAAATAGACAGGCAGGCGATAATATACGCAGGGCAGTGTTATTGGCACATATTGCTAAAAAACGGAAAATCCCTTTATGTTTTCTATCTCTCGATATTAAGAGGGCATTTGACACAGTATCCTGGCAATATATGCAATATTCATTACAAAAATGGGGTTTTGGACCCCACTTTTTAACATGGATCAAAGCATTATATAATAAACCCAAAGCCTATATAAAATATGCTGGATACAAATCTGAAGCCTTTAATATCGAAAGAGGTACCCGACAGGGTTGCCCATTATCTCCCTTATTATTTGCCCTTATACTCGAACCCATGGCCCAATACATCAGAACAAACCAAACTATAACTGGCATTGAAGTAGGAGGTATTACACACAAATTATGTATATTTGCAGACGATATATTACTTTTTCTATCATCACCACAGGTCTCTGGTCCTAACTTAATACCAGCTCTTGATGGATTTGCAGCCCTATCCGGCCTTATGATTAATCCTAAGAAATGCCTAGTGCTTAATATTTCACTCACAAACATGGAATTGATCCCGGCTAAGGCTGCACTCCCATTCACATGGGCAGAAAAATCAATCCCATATCTTGGAATTCATTTAACAGCATCTCATTCTGACTTATTCTCAACCAATTATCCTCCTGTATTAAGACAGATCACAAATCTAATAAAACAATGGTCGCAACTTCCTTTATCCTGGATAGGGAAAATTAATGCAATCAAAATGACTATTCTACCCAAATTGCTTTATCTATTCAGAGTCCTCCCTATTCCAATTCCTTCCTATTTTTTGAGAATAGTACAAAAAAGAGCAACTTCGTTTATATGGGGCTCTTCTAAACCACGTATACCTATACACACACTACATCTTCCCAAAAATAAAGGAGGCCTGGGATACCCTAATTTTACTAACTACTACAGAGCAGCACATTTGGCCAGTCTGTCCAAATACCATGCAAAACAGGAAATCCCATTATGGGTATTTATAGAGGCTTCAGAAAATGACCCTCTATTAATATCAAATTTATTATGGCTTGATCCTAAAGACCGCTTTAAAATTCATAATCCCATAACTAAACACTTCTTATCTCTCTGGGATAAACTAAAAACCAAATATCAGTTACAATCTCCACACAATCCTCTCCTTTCTTTTATCAGAAATCCGGCCTTTTATCCGGCATGGATCTACCCAAATTCTTTTAAAGCTTGGACAACATCAGGCATTCAGACACTAAATGACTTCATAGCATCTAAATCATTCCTTTCATTCCCATCGCTTAGAGAAAAATATGATCTACCAAACTCTGAGATATTTAGATATCTCCAAATCAAAAATTTCTATACACCATTCCTAAAGGGGGATACACCATTATCCCAATTATCCATTTTTGAATCAATCTGTACAAAAGATCCACTTGCTAAAGGTACAATTTCTTCACTTTATAATCAATTATATGGAGTAGCAAATCTTAATAGACCCTCTTACGTTCAGAGGTGGGAGGAGGACCTGGGACGAACTTTAGAAGACACGGACTGGTCTAACATATGGCTCACATCTAAGTCATCTTCACCCAACATCTTAGCACTGGAGACAAATTATAAAGTCCTAACTCGCTGGTACCTTGTACCCGCTAGAGTGGCAAAATATTCACCTAATACCTCAGCTCTTTGTTTTCGAGGATGCCCAGAAATAGGCACATATTTACACATATGGTGGACGTGCCCAGTAATCCAAACCTTCTGGAAGGAAGTTTTCGTGATTGCATCTAAAATATTTAAAAAGATAATACAACCAGATCCATATTTAACTTTACTTAATCTAAAACCGGAATGGTTAACACTCTCTCAATTCAAACTTATGATCCAACTAATAACGGCTGCAAAACAAACAGTGGCCAAGGCATGGAAATCTCCTACATTGGTACTAGCAGAAACAATTCACAGAATGAATAATACAATGTCCCATGCTAAGATGGTAGCCATCGATCAAAATCAAATTCCAAAATTTGAAAAACTTTGGCACCCTTGGATAAAACAACAGTTCCTGTCAAATTTCAATGACTCTGTCTTGTTGCCATGGTAACAGATTAAATGACTTACAGAGACACCCATTCTAAGGCTTCAAAGAGAACTAAAAAGAATAATAAACTGACGAGCGGGACAACCTTGTGGACCATACCTCTACCTTTCAACCCTTTTTCTTCTTTCTCTTTCTTTTTCTCCACCTTACAATTAAAGCTCATTATCAGAATTTATTTGACCTATATACACTCTACTTGTAAACAATATGTATAGTAGGTATAAATCATTTAAATACCTACAAAAGTAACTAAGGAAATGATATATATCTTTAATTTAGGTTTACGTGAACCCAATGTTTAATATTTGAAATTTCATGATATTTACCTATATAAACCCTACTGTAAAACAATGAGCTTACTTTATAGATCCTTGTAAACTTACTTTATGTATCTTTATAACATTGTATACTCAATAAACTTCTTTTGACAAGGAAATTTCATGATATTTTCCTATATAAACCCTACTGTAAAACAATGAGCTTACTTTATAGATCCTTATAAACTTACTTTATGTATCTTTATAACATTGTATACTCAATAAACTTCTTTTGACAAGGAAAAAAAATAAATAAAAAATGGCTCTTTAAGAGCTATGGGCTGAAGTGACATTTTGACATCACTTTCACCCTGCAATGGTATGGAGCTGGTTGGGAGCCATATTCCCCTCACTCAGCTCCATACCTAACAGGGGACAGGACACGACCACCTCCGGTAAGCGGCGGAGGGAACCTCCCGCCGCTGATAAAAGTGATCTCGCTGCGAATCCGCCGCAGAGACCACTTTTATCTGAAATGTGTGGAAGAAGGGTGAAAATACTGCGCTAAACCCAATGAAGCGTGAAAAAAGCTGCTGACACACAAAAAAAACAAGTCTAGTCAAGAATTCAAACAATAAGTATATCACTAAATATTAATGTATAAGTGAATGAATAAAAAATATATATATATATGCATCCAAAACACTTCAATCACAAAGGCGAGATGGATGCAAAAAAATGGGTGAACAATAAATATTGTATAACATCAAAATAAACCCCAAAGTGCTGTGAAGTAATGGCAATAAACAAAAAAAAGGGGACCAAAAGTCCACATGTAAAGTGTGAAGTGTCCAATGGTTGGGGAACTTTCTCCTCAATCTTCAACCAAAGTAGAAAATGCACCAATGAATAGGAGAAGACATTCAGATAGAAGGATGGATACTCTTACTGGATCGGTTGGACGCACGTACGGTAGTGCCTCTATAGGGCTTTGGGATACTGGATCCCCAGTGGTGATGCCAAACTGAATGGTCTCCTGCAGGCCGCAAACTCCAATCCACATGGGGTTGGGTGATGGTTCCAAACGAGGGTTCCAAGGCTAACGGCTACCAAACAGGTCCAAAAATGAAGGTGGTCCAAAGATGGTCATCAGTACTCCAGCATGAGGAAACAAGAGAAAAAAGAACTCCATGTGGCGTAGGTCAACCAAGATAGGTTTATTAAAGGTAAAATACCATATAATGAAAAGGGTGATCACAAAAAAAGGCAATGTGGGAAGCAGGAGGTGCTGGTCCAACGCGTTTCGACTAATAAGTCTTTCACAGGGGCACATATGCCCCTGTGGAAGACTTGTTAGTCGAAACGCGACTGTGTGTATGCTCCATCGGACTTTTGCTGGCGGAATTCCAGCCAGCAAAAGATTGAGAGCATGTTCTTAATTTTTCGGTCGGAAAAAGTTCTGATCGGAAATTCTGATCGTCTGTACCAATTTCGAAGCGCAAAATTCCTACGCATGCTCGGAAACAATTTGAAGCATGCTCGAAAGCATTGAACTTCATTTTCTCAGCTCGTCGTCGTGTTGTCCGTCACCGCGTTCTTGACGGCGAAAGTTCAGAGAACTTTTGTGTGACCGTGTGTATGCAAGCCAAGCTTGAGCGGAATCCCGTCGGAAAAACCATCCAAGATTTTTCCAGCGAAAATTCCGCTCGTGTTTACGCAGCATTAGATTTTTGGAGATAGATAAGTAAACAGTACAGATATATGTGCTTTGTTCAAATTCCATGACTGGGGTTTACAACCATTTTAAGATTTTATTTGCATTAGCCTTTCTAAATTTGGTGTATTTGTCAAAATGTGCATCTTAACCACTTCCGGGCACTTTCACCCCCTTCCTTCCCAGGCCAATTTTCAGTTTTCAGCGCTGTCACACTTTGAATGATAATTGCGCGATTATGCAACACTGTACCCAAATGACATTTTTAACATTTTCTTTCACACAAATAGAGCTTTCTTTTGGTAGTATGTAATCACCACTGGGTTTTTTATTTTTTGCTAAACAACCTAAAAAAGACAGAAGATTTTGAAAAAAAATACTTTTTTTTTGTTTCTGTTATAAAATTTTGCAAATAAGTAATATTTCTTCTTCACTGATGAGCGCTGAAGAGGCTGCAATAATGGGCACTGATGAGGTTGCACTGATGAGGTTGCACTGATGGGCACTGATAAGCTTTACCAATGTAAGGAATATACTGACAGACACAGCGCGTAAGGAAAGGACTGCCGATAATCTGCAAGTCTGTTTACATGTGATCAGCTGGGCTTGGACACAGCTGATTACATTGTAAAGGGCCACTGCATGCACTTGGGCAGGGTTCTGGAAGGGTGTCCACTAAAATCCTAAATAATGCTGTAGAGCTGCACAATTAATAGTCAAGAATCGTTATCACGATCTTGACTAAAGTGTTTCACAATTCTTTCTATGCAAAGAATTCTCTCTGCTCTTCTGAAGCTACAGCCCTCAAAAGAAAGGAAGAGAAAAACTGGGCAGTCTGCCAAGAATCAAAACATTCTTTATCAGTTGCACTTAGGCTCCATTCACAGAGGGGCAACTTTGGATCCGACTTCAAGTCGCCCCTAGTCGCGCTACATGAAAAAATCAATGTAAGTGAATGGATCCGTCTTAATGCACACTACTGCAGTCGCTCCGACTTCAGAAAAGGTTCCCGTACTACTTCAATCCGACTAGAAGGCGACTTGTACCCATTGATTTCAATGGAAGTTGCCTCCAAGTCTGATCACTGTTCATACTGAGGCAACTTTACAGGAAGCAGAAAGGAAACAGAAAGTAATTTACTCCACTAAACAGCCAGCCCCCTCCTTCTCACACACAGCTGATAAGCTCTGATTGGCCACTTGTAAAGTTCCCTGTCCTGAAGGCGACTTCAAGTTGTGTTGTAAGTTGCCCCAAGTCGCGCTGTGATTCATACTCAAGTCGTGTCCAAGTTGCCTCCCAAAGTCGCGCTGGAAGTCGTGTTACCCCTGTGTGAATGGGCTCTCAAGTATAAACATTGTAACAATTTGTCAATGGAATAGACTTTGTGTGTGAAAAAAGTTTAAACACTAAACCTTTTTCTGACATTTGTTGGTTTCAAGTTAAAATAATTTTTTTTTGCTAGAAAAATACTTAGAACCCCCAAACATTATATATATATTTTTTAGTAGACATCCTAGAGAATAAAATGGTGGTTGTTGAAATATTTTTTTCACACTGTATTTGCGCAGTGGTCTTTCAAATAAAAATTACTTTAATGAATAATAAAAAAAAAAAACGAACTAACCAGTAAAGTTAGACCTTTTTTTTTGTATAATGTGAAAGATTTTACGTCGCGAGAATCGTAAGGATGAGCTCCAGCGTGTTCACATACTCCACGTGCCGAGCCCGCCAGGAAGTCGGCAGGGTGCTGCCCTAATCACAGGCAGTAAGACATTTCCCAATCTCTGCAGCCACACATCGGGAAAATGTCTCACTGCCTGTGATTAGCGCTTTGCAGTGCCGACTTCCTGGCGGGCTCGGCACGTGGAGTGTGCGAACACGCCGGAGCTCATCCTTAATCAGGAGAGAATTGTGATCTTTTTATGCTAAGCAAAAAAATCGTGATTCTCATTTTGGCCAGGATCGTGCAGCTCTACAATGCTGTTATAATTTTTTCAGCTTTCTTTTGTAGACTACAAAACATCTCTCCCCTGTGATATGGAGATGAGGTGTCCGTTTATGAAGCAGTGAAATCTATTCACTGCTTCATTCTCCAGCATTTACAGAGGAGATCTTTCTCCTCTGTGTGCCTGTTTATGAAGCTTTGTAGATCGCTTCACCTTCGGAGGAGTGAAGCGATCTACAAACGCTTCCAACAATGGAGAACGGCCCCTAAAACTGGAATCTCGTGAGACTTTATGAGATTACAGTACCAGAAATTCACCGAGACACCGAGATGTCAGTTTATTAAACAGTGATAAATTATCACCGCTCAATACACTGACAGACGGAGTGGTTAATGTTAAAAAAAATAAGGAGTCCCCCTACATTTTATATATATATACACACACACATTATATATATAAATATATATACACACACACATAAATATGACAGGGGGACATGGTTACAGTGTTGGGGGGTCTGAACGAGATAGAAGGAAGTTAAAAATCTTCCTCCTTCCCCCTCAGATCCCCCCAGATTCCCTCTTCACTCCCCGATTCTCCACCTCTGAACTGGTGAATTGGGGAGGATTAATTCTGACTCAGATCGCCAGTGAAGTGCTGAGATCACAGCTTCATAAACTGGCCGTTATCGTGTCAGTCAATGAGGATTCTCCATGTGCAGATATCATCGGCGGGAGAACATGTTCAAACACTACTCCCCCCGATTATCTCGTTTTTAATAAACTGTTTATGGACTGTGATCAGCGGCGATCCTCTGGATCACCGCTGATCACTGCTTCATAAATGGACACCAATGAGCGCTGGATGTTTATAGTCAAAATCAAGAGAGACAAGGCTGCATTTCTATAGATGCAGTACAGTCAGTGAAAGTTGTCACTGTCTAGAACAAGAAGTGGTTTACAGGCAGCATCACCAGGTGACAATAAAAGAAAAAACCCTAAAGAATGGAAACCAATGCAGGTACTATATCTAAGACGGATAACCTGCAATATATTACATTTTTGATTTTGGGTTTAAATAAACATTCATTTGTAGATCATCCAACTTATGAAAATAGGTTTGAAAACAGGATAAAGACTTAAAGGGTAAGTTCACCTTTACAGAAAACTCTGTAAGGTGAACTTACACAGGTCCCTCACCTCGACCCCACCCCCACCCCAGGCCGGCTGACCTGGACGGTGGCAATCTCTGGTTCTAAGTCCCAGGTATATCCGCACCAAGTGTCCTGGTCTTAGAAATCCCCTGAGCTAAAAGTCCAAAACGGACATTTTGGAGCATTCTAATTGGTCAGCGCCATCACATGGGTGATGCCGACCAATCAGCAGCCGTATATAGCCCGTCCTGTCTGCTATGGAGAAGACGGAGAGGATGGAGAGAGGATTTCTAACTCCCGGGCTTCTGACGCGGATATACCGGGGCTTAGAACAGGAGATTGCCGCGGTCCAGGTCAGCGGGACCAGGGGGGGGGGGACCTGTGTAAGTTCACCTTACAGATTTTTCGGTAAAGGTGACCTATTTCTCTACTGCCTGCATTGCTTTCAACCACTTTCTGTGTATGTTTTCTGTACCTGCTTAGAGAATTCCTCTTCATATCGTACGTAATTCACAAAGTGTTCACAGTTCTTGCCAATCATGCTATAACCAAACTTCTTCCCCACTAAGGACTTTGCTCTCCTCACAATTTCTTCTGCATCATAGGGAGTCATAAAAATGTCATTCGTGTTGTTCACTAGATAATATCGTTCACCAGCAACTTTCTCCAACTTTCCGAATTCCACCTTAGCTCTGTCTCTAAATATTATGTGTTTATCGATTTTACATATTTCATCCAGACTTTTCCGAGCTGAGTAAACAGAGAGAGTAGATCTATGATTAGAGGAACAAATAATGAGTACATTTACCTTTCCAAACGTGTTACTAAAGCACCTTATGGATGTTTTATGAACACCTGGGCTAAATTTAAAGCCGTATTAAACCCAAAAACATTACATATTGCAGCTTTTACCAATCCTTAGTTGTGGTGTCTGCATTTGTTTTCTTTTTCTTTGGATTTTACCCTGTCGTTTCCTCCTATATTAGCGTGCCCCCCACTCTGGATGAAGGAGTACAGGGGGGTACATTTGGACAGCAGCATTGTCAGTCTGGGGGGAGAGGAGTGCTAGATGTACTAGCAGATTTAGATACACTAACAAATTAAAGCCAAACTCCAGCCAACACTTTTTAAGAAGTTACAGCAAACAGTTTTTTTTCCTTTTGGGATAAAAGCTTTGCATAAAGGAATAAAAGCAGATCATTGTAAGCACCTCTATCAGTGTTAACGGGTTTGTCTCGACCCCCTAACTGCTACATCTGCAGGAAAGCTTGTTCTGTTAAAAAACAGCAGACTTACAGGATCACTAGGTGAAAATAAAAGAAAAAAAGCTCAAAAAAGAAAATGAATTCAGACATCACATCTAAGAATTGGTAAGCTGCAATATAACAATATAATACATGTTGATTTTACACTTTAATACAGAAGAAAATAACTACCGCTATAAAAACATAACAGAAAATCAAAGTGGAAATCTAAAAACATAAAAGAGAATGATGTGCAGTGAAGGATCTTTTCCAACAGTGGTGGTCTCCATGTGTGGGCAGGCTTTACAGGAATAGGGTAGTTTACAGCAATGGCACTACATACAGTGCCTTGAAAAAGTATTCATACCCCTTGAAATTTTCCACATTTAGTGACAACCAAAAACGTAAATGTATTTTATGTGATAGACCAACACAAAGTGGCACATAATTGTGAAGTGGAAGGAAAATGATAAATGGCTTTAAATTTTCTTTTTATAAATAAATAAGTGAAAAGTGTGGGGGGTACATTTGTATGGCGCCCCCCGGAGTCAATACTTTGTAGAACCCCCTTTCTCTGCAATTACAGCTGCAAGTCTTTTTGGGGATGTCTCTACCAGCTTTGCACATCTAGAGAGGGACATTTTTGACCATTCTTCTTTGCAAAATATGTCAGATTGGATGGAGAGTGTCTGTGAACAGCAATTTTCAAGTCTTGCCACAGATTCTCAATTGGATTTAGGTCTGGACTGTGACTGGTCCATTCTAACACATGAATATGCTTTGATCTAAACCATTCCATTGTAGCTCTGGCTGTATGTTTAGTGTCGTTGTCCTGCTGGAAGGGGAACCTCCGCCCCAGTCTCAAGTCTTTTGCAAACTTCAACAGGTTTTCTTCTTAAGGCCCTACACACGGTCAGAAAATCTGAAGATAAATTTCGTCCGATGAACGATCTGCCGATTTTCTGATCGTTAGTATGCTGCTTTTGACAGACGATTACACATTTTCGGCAGACAAAAACTGGATGTGCAGGCTTGAAAATTTTTGTCTGATGTGACCACAACGTCTGATTTTCTTTCCATTAATATGGTTTTCTGACAAAAAAAATCTGAAGAGCAAGATTAGGCATGCTCAGAAATGAAAGAACACATACAAAACAATTCAACACATTACGTCACTTCTGAAGTTGAATTCTGTCGTCAGAAAATTTTCTGATAGTGAGTAGGGATGGGCCGAACACACGAGCCTTCAAAACGCTGCGCATCCTCCTGCAGCATGTACCCTACACTGTGGTCGAACAGTTCGGGGGACTCCTCAGGGGGTGATGGTGGGGCTAGTGAAGGAGTGACTGATGACATTGAGCCGTTGGAAGAGGCCGTTTTGGCAGCTGCATTGGCAGACAAAGTACCCTGAGCCTGGGTGACAGAGGATGAGGAGGATGAGGACGGCTTGTCCATCCACTCTACCAACTCTACTGCATGTTGTGGCTCAACACGGCCAGCTGCCGAAAAAAAGGACAAGCGTATCCCACGACCACATGCTGAGGATGCACCGTGTCCAAGACCAGCACTGTTGGCTGTGGACACAGAGCCTGCTTGCCCTCTTTTAGTGGCCTGTGAGCATCTGCCGCTCCTTGGTGGCCTTCCAGACATACTGTACAATTGGATTAACAAAACAACTCCTGAAGTTTACTAAAAACAGTACACCAGGAACGGCCTACAGTCAGGTATAGGCCTGGCTAGACTATATATATATATATATATATATGTATTAAATGAACTGCAGCTCACTGAGTCACCTGCCTAAAAGTGTCTTTCAACACGTACTCCAGGAATGGCCTACAGTCAGGTATAGGCTTGGCTGGACTACAATGCAGTGGATATATATTTTATGAACTGTACCTCACTGAGTCCCCTGCCTGAAAGTGTCTTTGAACACACACTCCAGGAATGGCCTACTGTCAGGTATAGGCTTGGCTAGACTATATATATACAAGCCTGCATATATATATATAAATTAAATGAACTGCAGCTCACTGAGTCACCTGCCTGAAAGTGTCTTTGAACACGTACTCCAGGAATGGACAACAGTCAGGTATATGCCTGGCTGGACTACAATGCAGTGGATATATATTTTATGAACTTCACCTCACTGAGTCACCGGCTGAACGTGTCTTTGAACACGTACTCCAGAAATGGCCTACAGTCAGGTATAGGCTTGGCTGGACTACAATGCAGTGGATATATATTTTATGAACTGTACCTCACTGAGTCACCTTCCTGAAAGTGTCTTTGAACACGCACTCCAGGAATGGCCTACTGTCAGGTATAGGCTTGGCTAGACTATATTTATATACAAGCCTGTATATGTATATAAATTAAATAAACTGCAGCTCACTGAGTCACCTGCCTGAAAGTGTCTTTGAACACGTACTCCAGAAATGGCCTACTGTCAGGTATAGGCTTGGCTGGACTACAATGCAGTGGATATATATTTTATGAACTGTACCTCACTGAGTCACCTGCCTGAAAGTGTCTTTGAACACGTACTCCAGCAATGGCCCACAGTCAGGTATAGGCTTGGCTGGACTACAATGCAGTGGATATATATTTTATGAACTGCACCTCACTGAGTCACCTGCCTGAAAGTGTCTATGAACACGTACTCCAGCAAAGGCCTCAAGGCTGCTGGGAATTCACACGCGACGCCACAACATCATCTCCCGTCAGGCGATAGTGAGGCCTGAGCCGCAAACCGGAAGACGAGCGGGGACAAGGCTTGTTCCGCACGCCGGCGAACGAGAGAGACGGCGACCCTTACTATCCATTCAAACTGCTGGATAAGCTTGGTGTCGACTTATGGGCACCGGTAACATGTGAGTTGCATAGCCTTTGCTTTTACTTGATCTTTAATAAATGCTTTTTAGCATATTGCGCTATGAATGCTATTTGTTTTCTATGAGGACAGATTGACGTGCTAAACGGCATTGGGGACAGCTTAAAGCAGATTGGTTATCCCTTAATGAACCGAGGGCTTGTATGTATTTCTATCTGGTGAGTGGCCAATTTTTATGCGGTGGTGGTGTTGGCACTGAAAGTCACTTTAAGCACTAAGGAGAAACTAGAGCACTACAACAGCACAACGAAAGTGGAGAGCCCATCCAGGGACCCGCGTTTTTATCAACACAAGTGGATTTAAACTGGACTCTATACATTTCAATTTATATATGTTTTTTAGAATGGTAGATTTGAGTGGTGATATTAAGAGTTAATGAAAATCACTGATGTATATGTAGATCATTGATTTAGATGGTAGCGCAGTCAACACTAGATATACACATATGTCACACACTGTTGCTGGTATGTTGGCCCATTCCTTCATGCAGATCTCCTCTAGAGCAGTGATGTTTTGGGGCTCTCGCTGGGCAACACGGACTTTCAACTGTCTCCAAAGGTTTTCTATAGGGTTGAGATCTGGAGACTGGCTAGACCACTCCAGGACCTTGAAATGCTTCTTATGATGCCACTCCTTCGTTCCCCGGGCGGTGTGTTTGGGATCATTGTCATGCTGAAAGACCCAGCCACATTTCATCTTCAATGCCCTTGCTGATGGGAGGAGGTTTGCACTCAAAATCTCACGATACATTGCCCCATTCATTCTTTCATGTACATGGATCAGTAGTCCTGTTCCCTTTGCAGAGAAACCCCCCCGAAGCATGATGTTGCCACCCCCATGCTTCACAGTAGGTATGGTGTTCTTTGGTTGCAACTCAGCATTCTCTCTCCTCCAAACACGACGAGTTGTGTTTCTACCAAACAGTTCTACTTTGATTTCATCTGACCATATGACATTCTCCCAATCCTCTTCTGGATCATCCAAATGCTCTCTAGCAAACCTCAGACGGGCCCGGACATGTACTGGCTTAAGCAGTGGGACACGTCTGGCACTGCAAGATCTGAGTCCCCGGCGGCGTAGTGTGTTACTGATGGTAGCCTTTGTTATGTTGGTCCCAGCTCTCTGCAGGTCATTCACTAGGCCCCCCCGTGTGGTTCTGGGATTTTTGCTCATCGATCTTGCGATCATTTTGACCCCACAGGGCACGATCTTGCGTGGTGCCCCAGATCGAGGGAGATTATCAGTGGTCTTGTATGTCTTCCATTTTCTAATTATTGCTCCCACAGTTGATTTCTTCACACCAAGCTGCTTGCCTATTTCAGATTCAGTCTTCCCAGCCTGGTGCAGGTCTACAATTTTGTTTCTGGTGTCCTTCGACAGCTCTTAGGTCTTCACCATAGTGGAGTTTGGAGTGTGATTGTTTGAGGTTGTGGACAGGTGTCTTTTATACTGATAACAAGTTCAAACAGGTTCCATTAATACAGGTAATGAGTGGAGGACAGAGGAGCCTCTTAAAGAAGAAGATACAGGTCTGTGAGAGCCAGAAATCTTGATTGTTTGTAGGGGACCAAATACTTATTTTCCACCATAATTTGCAAATAAATTCTTTCAAAAATCAGACAATGTGATTGTCTGGATTTGTTTCCACATTTTGTCTCTCATAGTTGAGGTATACCTATGATGACAATTACAGGCCTGACTAAATACTTTTATACACCTTTATACTGTATATATGAAATACACTGCAGCTAACTGAATCAATTAACTGCCTGAAGTATATTAGAAACAGTACAGCAGGAACAGTCTGCTCAGTGAGATCTAGCTAAACTGGATACAGTATATATATATATATATATATATATATATATATATATATATATATATATATATATATAGCAGTCTGACTGTATATATATGAAAAACACTGCAGCTAACTGAGTCAACTGCCTACCTGAAGTAGATAAGAAGCAGTAGAGCAGGAACGGTCTGCAGTGAGATCTAGCTAAACTGGATACTGTGGATATATATATATATATATATATATATATATATATATATATATATATATATATAGCAGTCTGACTGTATATATATATATATATGTATATATATATATATATATATATATACAGCCCCCCAAAGCACCTTGTCCCCATGTTGATGGGGACAAGGGCCTCATCCCCACAACCCTTGCCCGGTGGTTGTGGGGGTCTGTGGGCGGGAACTTATCAGAATCTGCAAACCCCCTTTAACAAGGGGACCCCCAGATCCCGGCCTTCCTCCCTGTGTGAAATGGTAACGGGGTACAAATGTACCCCTACTTCTTCTCTTGCTCTGCCGACGGACCGAAAAAAAAAAAAGCTGCACCCACCGTATGATGCATCCTCGCAGGTGACAGTTCTTTTATAACTGAGGGTGGGGCCACACGATGACGTCCCCGGGTGACCCCACCCCCCTCTGACGCACGGGGACATCCCTATGGCTTCCCCATAGCGTCAGAGGGGGCGGGCCACCCGGTCCGTCCCCCTCTGACGCACGGGGACATCCCTATGGCTTCCTGTTATGGTTCAGGAGGGGGGGGCACTCTCTCACCCCCCCTCTTTTCCTGCGGCCTGCCAGGTTGCGAGCTTGAATAAGGGTCTTGTATGGATTTTTAGGGGGACCCCCACACCCCTTTTTTAAAAAATTTTGGCACGGGGTTCCCCCTAATATCGGGGCCTGGTATGGAATTTGGGGGGAACCCCACGCAATTTTTTTTTTATATTTTGGTTCGGGGTTCCCCTTAATATTCATACCAGACCCAAAGGGCCTGGTAATGGACTGTGGGGGAATCCCATGCTGTTTTTTTCAATGACTTTTATGCGTATTGCCAGGACCGACAATTCATTATAGCCACGAGTAGTTTTTTTTCCTTTAGAAATGTCATTTTGCTCTTGGACTGTTCTAAACACGGGAAGCATGCGCCACTTTACAGGCATACTATGGATACCCCCAGGTACGAAATTTAAAGAAATGTTTCACTTTTATTGTTTCACTTTAAGCATTATTAAAATCACTGCTCCCAAAAACATGTCCATTTTTAAAACTTTTTTTTGCATTGATACATGTCCCCTGGGGCAGGACCCAGGTCCCCAAACACTTTTTATGACAATAACTTGCATATAGTCCTTTAAAATGAGCACTTTTGATTATTAATGTTCGTGTCCCATAGACTTTAACGGTGTTCACGTGTTCAAACGTATTTTTTTGCCTGTTCGCATGTTCAGAAAAGCTCGGAGTAAAAGAAAAGAATAAACGTAGGGCTTACATGACTGGGGGAATAGGGGACAGGAACAGGGTTTGGTACAATGCCCCTGAATGGATGAGAGGGAGGAAGAGGAGGAGCTAGCAGAGGAAAAGAGAAGGAATGTCCCTTCCCAACGTCAGTGTTAGCTGGAGGAGAGAGCTTGCAGGTAGCATGTCAGCGGTAGAAAACCTCATGGCGCTGCAGCTGCGACCAAAAGTGAGCGGTGGCTGCGGGACCAGGTGTCACTGGTCCTGGGCGAGGGAGCGAAAGAGACCAGCACCACGGGGAGGGAGTCTGCGCGAGCTCGGCGGTTATGGCCGCCAGAGCGCTTCTCCCCAGATTCCCCCCAGGGCCCAGCGTCATACAGGGAGTCCCACGAAGCGCATGACTGGGCTGGTGCCGAGAGGCTCTGGGAGGAATCCCCAACAGAGACGGGGCTCGGCGGGCGGGCCATCTGGAACACCCGGGGCCCACGCCAGGCCTGCCACACGGCAGGCTACGGAAATTCAGGGGCTTCAGCAGGGGACAAGTTCCGCAGTGGCCGCCGGGCCTTCCCACCCAGCAGCCAGCGGCTCCCAAAGACATGGTGGATTGAGTGGGACGGCAGAAAGAGAAGGTGCCCAAGTACAGCGGAGATCGGGAGGCGACAGAGGTGCAGGAAAGGTGACTAAGAAATCTGTGGGTGGATCCGGCGTGCGGAGGAGGGGCCATCCACAGCACGGATCCTCGGCATACAGGGATGTTTCCCCTGGAGGGCTGTCGGGGAGTGAGGAAGATACGGTGGTGAATCAATCGAAGGGGGAGCTCTCCCTATCGGAGGAAGATGAGCCGCGCAGAACCCCGGTAGCGATGGAAGCGGGACCTTCAGCTGGTGGGACCTTTCCTAGGCAGCCCGGTAAGTCTTTTATTTCGGGTTACAAGTGGGGGGAGGACGGGTTGGGGGGTGGTACTAGGACAGGCGAACAGGTCACCTGCCAGCGGGAGGTTCCTCCCACGGGGTCCCCACCGGCTGCGTTGGTCAGCAAACACGCTGCAGCAGATGCGGGCATGCAGGGGTTCCTAGCGGGTTTAAAGGACTTAATGAGTAAGTTTGATCATGGGGCGCTCAGGCCGGCTATGCCGGCGGTGGCTTGGGTGGCACATGGGGGGGGGCTTCAGGGTCGGGGGATTCAGGGCCCGGGATAATTCCAGGGCCTGCCACAACGACAACTGCCTTCACGGTGGGGGACACCGGGGTGGCTGTGTCAGACTTGGCAAACAAGAAGCTGACAGATGAGAAGGCAGCGGCAGCGGGGGAAGTGGGCAAAAAACAAGACTTCAGGTTGGCGGACTCGGCGAGGTGTGAGGTATACGTATGTTTTGAGGGTCCATTGGAGATATTCTCACTTCTGCCGCTGGAGAAGTTTAATTTAGATAAAAACCCGGTAAATTTAGGTATAACCCGAGGACAGTAAGGAGGATAAGGAGAAGAGGAGATACAGGCTCATCTCGCGGACATTCCAGAAATGGCTCCAGGCATTTGCATTTCTGTCTAGTGTGATCGGCGAGAAGAACCCTGAATACTGTTCGGCGCTATTCTGCTATCTGGATGCGGTGGGAGAGGTGCATAGAATCTATGGGGGAAGTGCGTGGTTAAGGTATGATGAGCAATTACGGCAACGCAGGGCCATACGCCTGGCCTTGAGGTGGGATCATAAGGACATCAGCCAGTGGATGCGCCTGATGACGTCGGCGAGGGCACTGAGCCAGTTTTTTCCAGGGGGGGTGGTGGCACATCCACTCCTGGACAATCAGCCACAAGAAAAAAGGGGGTGTGCTGGCAGTACAATGAAGGTTCCTGCAAGTTTGGGGGCACCTGCAAATACAAGCCCGTCTCTCGGTGCTTTAAACAAGGAAAAGGCCATGCCGGGGAGTCTACTAACAAGAGGGACGACTCCGGTGAAGGTGGAAAGGATGCAGCCTTTCCTAGATAGGTACCCAGATAGGGAGTCAGCAAAGTTGTTAGGCCTGGGGTTTTTGGAGGGGTTTCGGGTCCCATCCATCCTAGTCACTGTCTCTCCGGTGCCCCCGAACTTGCGTTCGGCTAGGCAAAATCCAGAGGTGGTTTCAGAGAAGCTACGGAAGGAGATTGCGTTGGGACGTATGGGGGACCCATTTCCCGAGTTGCCAATGGCAGATTTGGTGGTCTCACCCTTGGGGGTAGTGCCCAAAAAAGAGCCGAATAAATTCAGGTTGATTCATCACCTCTCCTTCCCGAAAAGGGGGTCGGTCAATGATGCCATTGATCCGGAGATGTGTGCAGTTTCGTACACTTCGTTCGATGCGGCAGTTTTTTGGGTGCAGCGGTATGGGCAAGGGGCTAAGATGGCCAAATCAGACATTGAGTCGGCATTTAGATTGCTTCCCATTCATCCTGACAGTTTTCATTTGCTAGGTTGTCATTGGCAAGAGGAATTCTACGTGGATCGCTGCCTGCCAATGGGTTTTGCTATTTCATGTGCATTAATTGAGCGATTCAGCTCATTCGTGGAATGGGTGCTCTGCGACATCGCGGGAGTGAATTCCATAATTCACTACTTGGATTATTTTCTTTGTGTGGGCCCGGCATCGTCCGCTGTTCCTGGCGACGCTGGCGACGCTGGAACACATTGCAGAGCGATTTGGGATTCCCCTGGCTCCAGAAAAAATGGAAGGGCCAACTACGGTGATTAGCTTCCTGGGCATCATCATGAACTCGGATGCCATGGAGTGTCGACTGCCCGAGAACAAATTGAGAGCACTTCAGGCGGAGATTTGGGGGATCGTGGGATTGCGCAAGGTCCAGCTGAGGACACTACAGTCACTGTTGGGTAAGTTGAACTTTGCGTATCGCATCATCCCCATGGGGCATATTTTTTGCAGACGGCTGTTTGCGAGTACGGCAGGGGTTGAGTCCCCCAAGCATTTTGTGTGGCTAGTGAAGGAGCACAGGGAGGATTTGCAAATATGGCACTCGTTCCTGGTAGGTTTTAACGGGAGGGCATTGTGGATGTCTGGGCCCGTGAGTAACTTTGACTTGGAGCTGTATACAGATGCGGCCGGATCTGCGGGCTTTGGGGCCTTCTTTCAAGGAAAGTGGAGTGTGGGGTCATGGTCGGATTCATTGAAGGTGGCAGGTCTGTTGAAGAACATGGTGCTGCTGGAACTATTTCCGGTGGTGCTGGCGGTAGAGTTATGGGGGGAATCCTTCAGGAATAAAAAAGTGCGTTTTCATGGAGACAATCTGGGGGTGGTGCAGGTCATCAACAAAGTGTCGGCGACATCCCCACCGGTGGTGCGGTTGCTAAGACAATTGGTGTTACGGTGTATGCAGCTGAATGTTTTTGTCTATGCTGTGCACTTACTGGGAGTGGAGAACGTCATTACTGACTCTTTGTCTCGCTTTCAGTGGGACAAATTCCGGGAATTGGCACCGGCAGCGGAGAAGCATGGGGTCCCTTGTCCCCCGTTGCTTTGGAAGATTGCCTTGATAGGGTCTCCGGCTGGATCAGAGGGTCTGTGAGTGGGGGGACGTGGGCTGCTTACAGCAGAGTGAGGACCGAATGGGGTTTGCTGTTGGAACAGGTAGGAGGTGCAGAAGGAGAACGTTATTTCAGGTTGCTGGTGTTATACTTTGTCTCACGGAATTTGGAGGATGGGGTGTTGGTGAGTGGAATGGGGAAAAAAGTGGCGGGGCTTGCATTTTGGTTTAAGTGACAGGGATACCAGGACTTCACAAAGGATTTCTGAGTTAGACAGGCAATGAAAGGGTATCTGCGTTCTCGGCTGACCAAGTACACCAGGCGCCCGGTGTCGTTCGAACTACTGGGCAGGCTTTTTGCACAGTTGCTGGATACGTGTTCATCACGATATGAGGTAGTGGTTTTCAGGACGGCGTTCGCCCTGGCCTTTTTTGGGGCATTTAGGATTGGTGAGTAGGTGAAACCCTTCCAAGAAGGAGAAAGGAGGGATGGGGGCTGCGGATTTCCTCTGGGGGGAGGATAGATTGTCTATACGAGTGTGCAAATCTAAAACATATCAGAAGGGCAGGGGTAAAAGGGTATTGGTTTTTGCAATACCAGGTTCGCCATTATGACCAGTGGAGGCGGTTAAGGGTTTCCTAGCGACCCGCCCGGCGGTGGCGGGATCTTTTTTAGTGCATGAAAATGGGGAATCATTGTCGAGATTTCAATTCATTTCTGTTTTCCGGAAATGTCTGGCTGCGTTTGGGTTTGTGGGAGCTAAAATTTTCCTGCATTCGTTTCGTATAGGGGCAGCTACGGAATCGGTCAGATGGGGGTTGGATGAGGAGGCGGTCAAGCGCATCAGGAGGTGGGAATCAAGGAGATTCAGGTCATATGTTCGTCCTCAGCTGTTGGCTATGTAAGGGGATAGTAAAAAAATAAAAAAAAGTTGGGAGGATGTTGGCATGGCAATGCGTGTTTGTTTGTTTCTGTGGGTGCTGAGTTACTGTTGTGGGTATTTTTCTTCTTTTTCAGGTCGAACTCAAGGATTGGTCTGGATATTGGGCCATTCTTATGTGTTTTGGGGTGCTAGAAGGGGTCATGTGAGGCCGGAAGGCAGACAATTAGGCATTTCAAGACAGGAGGCTTGTATTCAATGGTTGGGGGTGCCAGGTATGCTATGGGGAGGTATGCTATGGGGCAGGACTGTTCCGGAAGTGCACCGTTTTGCATGATTGGACAGGCCGCCTGACATCTTAGTGTTACATGTGGGTGGGAATGATTTCGGTCTTAGGTCCATGTTGGATATTACACAGGAAATTAAGTTTGATTTCCTGCGGCTCCGCACGGCCTTTCAGGGAATGCTGATAGTGTGGTCGGACATCATTGCTTGGACCACGTGGAGATTGGCGAGATCAGTGGAACAGGTTAATAAGGCTAGAAAGAAGGTAAACAGGGATGTCAGCAGGTTTGTGGTCAGGAATGGGGGGCTGGCAATCAGACATTCGGAGCTGGAAGTGAAGACATGGTGTTACCTTTGAGGAGATGGGGTGCACCTTAATGCAGTGGGGATCGACATGTGGGCTTTAGGATTACAGGATGGTATCCAGAGAGCATTGAGGGTTTGGAGGTGCACTCAAGGGTAAGGTTTTACCCTTGTTTAGAACTAAACAATTTGGTAGAAAAACCTGCGCTAATGAGCAAGACGAAGTGAATAAAAATGCTTGAAATGCAAAGTGCAGCTGCAACAAAATACTTCAAATATCAATAAAGTGTAAAAACCATATAAACTAAAATTGTGCGCTAGCATAAATATATCATGTAATGAAATTTAAATCTGCGACTGAAAAGCTCCTTGGAGTAATACCCGGAGCTGTAGTATATTTAAACCCCAGTGCAGAAAAATGACAAAACAACAAATTAAAGGTTATAAGTTATAACACATCTCCGTGAAAAAGAGAGAGTGAAAGTTCAAAAATGCGATTGAACCCCCAATTGCTTGAAAAACACCACATTCAGTCCATGAAAGACAAATTTACAAGAAAAAAGTGTATGAAGGGGATAAGCCGTTCCTTTGGTGTGTCACATCAGGGTAGAAGAGTGAAAGATGTAGGGACACTTCCAAGCCACCGATAGTTGCGGGAGAGTAGTAATGGATGTACCCTTACCGCACTTGTTGGACCTCCTATGTAGCGAGGTCATACGAGCTTGCAGATATAACCAGTGGCGTCTCCAGCTTTCATATTTAGGGGGGGCACATGGGGGGACAGGGACAAAAATAGGGGGGCAATATAAAATGCAAATATATATATATAAGTGAGCGCTTGCATTATTCAGTGTCAGCGAGCAGGGGGAGGGGGGAGGAATCACCCGCAGGAGCTGACTGGGGACGTTCTCCCTCTCAATAGAGACTGTGTTACTCCAGCGGTGGCCCGAGTAAGATGCGGCACATCCGATATGAATGCAAACAAAAAGAAATAATTTTTTTTTTTGGGGGGGCACATGGTGGGGCCCAGCATAATGTTGGGGGGGTCAGGGCCCCCTCTGCCCCCCCCCCCCTAGGGTCGCCATTGGATATAACCCTCTGCAGGGACAGATGGATATCGGAGCAGTGGCTCCTAGTGAGTGGCTCTGTGTGAAGACAGGCGCTGTGTGCATTGAGGGGCTTGAAGCCTGTGTGCGTTTAAGAAGCCCGAAGCTGTGTGCATCCAAGACTGTGGGCCTGGAAGAGCTGGTGGTTTGAGGGACCAGTACCTGTAGCAGCAGTGCTGTTGAAGAGTAGCCAGGCCCACCTACATGCATCTACCTCCAAAGCAAAACAAGCCTTCCAGTGCAAGGCTGATTTAAACTTTCAGTTGATGACTGGAAGATCGGGAAAAAAAAAATCTACAAATGAAAAACTGTACTGAGAAACTGTACATGAAATGACTCTTGGGTGGCGCTCGCAAACAAGACCCGGACATTGATATCCATCTGTCCCTGCAGAGGGTTATATCTGCAAGCTCGTATGACCTCGCTACATAGGAGGTCCAACAAGTGCGGTAAGGGTACATCCATTACTACTCTCCCGCAACTATCGGTGGCTTGGAAGTGTTCCTACATCTTTCACTCTTCTACCCTGATGTGACACACCAAAGGAACGGCTTATCCCCTTCATACACTTTTTTCTTGTAAATTTGTCTTTCATGGACTGAATGTGGTGTTTTTCAAGCGATTGGGGGTTCAATCGCATTTTTGAACTTTCACTCTCTCTTTTTCACATTTTTTTCACGGAGATGTGTTATAACTTATAACCTTTAATTTGTTGTTTTGTAATTTTTCTGCACTGGGGTTTAAATATACTACAGCTCCGGGTATTACTCCAAGGAGCTTTTCAGTCGCAGATTTAAATTTCATTACATGATATATTTATGCTAGCGCACAATTTTAGTCTATATGGTTTTTACCCTTGTTTGCTGTGGCGGGTGTTGGTCTTTGCTGGTGAAGGCAGAAATCCCAGATAAGGATGAATACGGGACCGATCGGTGGTATGGGCCCGTTTGGTGGTATTCCAGCTAACGTTGGTTTAGCTGGAATTTGGTTAAAGGGTGCACTGCGGTCAGTGGTTTGGTTGTCTCCGAGCTAGCTTGTCAGCTGGAGGCCTAGTTTCAGTTAAAGGTACCACAGTGCATTGTTATGATCGTTATGGTAATTCTGGGGGATGTCCTGCAAAGACCAACGTGACTATTCGAGATGGTTTAACAGATGTTGTTTATAGTTATGTATAATTTTATTTGAGTTGTTAATAAAGGGGCTGCTACGGCCAATAATTACTCCATAAATGGTGTGGTCTCCAACCACTTAAAGACCAGCCTCGTTTTGGAATTTAGGTGTTTACGTGTTTAAAACTGTTTTTTTTGCTAGAAAATTACTTAGAACCTCCAAACATTATATATTGTTTTTTTTCTAACACCCTAGAGAATAAAATTGCGGTCACTGCAATACTTTTTTTCACACCGTATTTGCGCAGCGGTCTTACAAGCGCGCTTTTTTTGGAAAAAATTCACTTTTAAATAAGACAACAGTAAAGTTAGCCCAATTTTTTTTATATTTTGAAAGATAATGTTATGCCGAATAAATTGATACCCAACATGTCACGCTTCAAAATTGCGCCCGCTCGTGGAATGGCGTCAAACTTTTACCCTTAAAAATCTCCATAGACGTTTAAAAAATTCTACAAGTTACATGTTTTGCGTTACAGAGGAGGTCTAGGGCTAGAATTATTGCTCTCGCTCTAACGATCGTGGCGATACCTCACATGTGTGGTTTGACCACCGTTTTCATATGCGGGTGTTACTCACGTATGCGTTTGCTTCTGCGCGCGAGCTCGTCGGAACTGGGCGTTTTAAAAAAAAAAATTATTTTTCTTATTTATTTTACTTGATTTAATTTTTTTTACACTGTTTTTTTTTTTTTTTAATGTGTCACTTTTATTCCTATTACAATGAATATAAACATCCCTTGTAATAGAAAAAAAGCATGACAGGTCCTCTTAAATATGAGACCTGGGGTCAAAATGTCCTCAGATCTCATATTTGGACTTAAATGCAATAAAAAAAAAGTCATTTGAAAAAATGACATTGAAAAATGTGGCTTTCAGACATATGGGCGGAAGCGACGTTTTGACGTTGCTTTCGCCCTGCAGTGTCATGGAGATGGGTGGGATGGCCATCTTCCCCTCACTCGCCTCCATGGACAGCTAGGGAAAGGACGGCTCCGGTAAGCGGCGGAGGGCACCGGATCGCGCCGGGAGGGGTGGGGCCCTCTCCTGCCACCGATAAAAGTGATCTTGCGGCGAATCCGCCACAGAGACCACTTTTATCTTGTAGCCGACTACCAGCCGAAAACGGGGGTACCGGGGTTATGGCAGCTAGCTGCTGCCATAACAATGATATCCGCCCCCAAAGTAGGTACGTATATGTACATGCGGCGGTCGGCAAGTGGTTAATGGGAAAATGGATAAGGTAAGGGAGTTGGGTTGGCCGGGTAGAGCAGGGGGTGTATGTATCATCTGTTTTACAATAGTCATGTTGCGAACCAAACCGGGGGGTGTTCGGCTCATCCCTAGTCTCTGCCTCATGGCCTGAGGGCTCTGGGGATTGATTCCAGCATGATATGGGTGGTAGGGGGTCTGTCCAAGAGGTTGTTAAACAGACTTACCACTGTGGGCTTGAGTTGATCTGGTTCCACAGCTTCTGGCAGGCCCGCACTCTGAGGTTTTACCTTCTTCACCTGTTTTCCACGTGGCGATTCATGTCCCTCAGTTGCAGGGTATGTGTATCCACCGCATGGTGCATGTGTTTCAGCGCTGAGCTGTGGTGAGCAATCGTGATTTCTACCTCCTGCGCGCTGCCTGCTAGTGCCTGGATATCATGGTGGGGTTCTGTGATTGCCGCTGACAATGTGTCCTTGATATCAGCAGCCAACACCTGTAGGTCATGTAGATTCAGCTGCGGTGGTTGCTGTGTGGGACCTGCTGGCATGAGGGTAGGCAGATGGGAAGGTGCCTGGTGAGTGGCTCCTGCTCCCGCTACCTTGGTGATTTGTGCGGGTCCTTGGGAGGAAGCCATCATGTGGCCGGTCTGCGTGCAGAAGATTTCCAGGTTAGACTGGCTCAGCTGTCCGTTAGTACAGGGAGAGTGGGATCGTGTGGCTGAGTTGCTGTGGGTGCAGTCCCCATCGCGGCATGGTGATTAGCTCACTGGAAGTCTCCGATGGCACGGTATAGATCGGCTCTGCTGGCAGGAGATCTCAGACTACACTTCACGGCCATCTTCACTTGAGGTCAGACCACACCCCCCAAACCTCCCATATTAAGGTTGTTTTCATGGACACAGAGGGGTTTCTCCAACACCAGTCACCATTGTGCCAATTCCACAATCAAAAAGGTGACTAAAATGGCACGCTTGTGTAATAATTGTCCACGTACAAGTGAATAAGGGTGCTACCAAGTCCCACACATTCTTGCCAGTGCTCCCTATGTAGTCTGGGCAGTTCTCTGGCTCCATGTGACTATCTTTTCCCTCGTAAACCATATGTATAGCCTGTTGTCCTATCAGAGCTTATACAACTTGACCCCATATCTGGCACGGTTGCTGGGACGATACTGTTTGTAAGACAAGCAGCCAGAAAAGGTAATCAATTTTGTGGAGCCAATCAAATCCAGGGTCAGCCTGAGGACGGCAGTTCATTGTCGTTGAAGTGCATAGATCACAAGATCTGCTCGTATCGTGCCCTGGTCATGGATGCATAGAACGCGGGCATGTGGTGAATTGGGTCAGTGGACCAATATGACCACAACTCACTCTTTTTAGTTATGCCCATGAGGAGGGATAGGCCCAGGAAGGTTTTAAATTCGGAAACTGTAATAGGTTTCCAATCTCTGGCAAGGGTCAACTGGGGATTAGCGGCGATGAATTAATCAGCATACAAAATGCTTTGGTCCACAACAGTCTATAGAGATCGTCCGTTAAAAACATCGAATAAAAATCAAGTGACGTAAAATCAACTATTTCCACCTGAATTCCGGGTTGGCCAGTGAATGGGGGAAGTATGGGTGCTGCAGAAGTGGTGGGCTCCCAATTAGGATTGGCAAATGCAGCAGGAAGGGCACTATGGCCTCGACGGGCGTGTGTTTGTCTTCTTGGTGGCTGCGGGACACTACTTGTGTTATCCACGGCACCAGCTTGAACTGCACTTATGGGACTCGCCACGTCACCACGTGTTACAGCAGTGCTGGTTTGATTACGACCAGGGTGTACTAGGCCGCTGATACTTGCCAGTTCGCCAGAAGGATGAGCGGCGCTAGTACTGGTTCTCTGCTTCATACAAGAGCCCTGCGGTTCTTACACCTCAACAACAGAACGACGGGATTGGGTATGCCTAACCTTGGCAGGGACCACTAATCCATCGTCAGAGCTACCGTGTTTCCCCGAAAGTAAGACAGTGTCTTACTTTCTTTTTATCCCTAAAAGCCCCACTATGTCTTACTTTCGGGGTATGTCTTATATTGGGAAAAAATTGTCGAATTTTTTGTTTTAACCATAAAATTAACATTTATTAACAACCTGAACAGTATTGTATTCACCACAAAACAGGTTAATAAAAGGAAGTGCCAAGAATGTCTTGTTACAACATTGCATAACAATTTTTTTTTTATTCTTTATTGCAATATGTGTTTTTTTTGTTTTTTTTTTAATCAGCCCTGTTGGGGGGCTTTGGTGAGATATCAGGGGTCTTAACAGACCTCTGATATCTCCCCCTTGAGACAGAGAAAGAGACAGAGGATAGAGATTCCCCAGTCCCTTTCTCTGCAGCCTCAGCTGCACTGAGAATGAAAGGAGAGAAGACAGCGGCTTCTCTCCATTCATAAACTGACACATTGTAATCACAGGAGATTACAATGTTTCAGTTATGTGAATGGACAGAGTCAGCTGACTCTGTCTATTCACAAAGGAAGGAGGGGGAGGACGGAGGAACGGAGGGGGACAGAGAAGGAGGGGGGAACGGAGGGGACAGCGGTGAGGCACAGAGGAGGAAAGCGGAACGGAGGGGGAGAACGGAGGGGGACAGAGAAGGAGGGGGGAACGGAGGGGACAGCGGGGAGGCACAGAGGAGGAAAGCGGAACGGAGGGGGAGAACGGAGGGGGACAGAGACCCGCACCCCCAGCGGCCCGCACCCCCAGCCCCACTCTTTGTACCGCACGTCACTGGAGGCAAATCCCCCCGTGTTTCCCCGAAAGTAAGACATATGTCTTACTTTCGGGGTACGGCTTATATTAGCTGACCCCTCTGAAACTCCCGATACGTCTTACAATCGGGGGTGTCTTACTATCGGGGAAACACGGTATCTGTCAAGGTGTTTGTACTCTGTCGTACGCTGTCTACTGGTTCGTACTCTGAGCCCGAATCTGACAGATGGGTGACTTCCTCTTCACTCTCATCTGTCATGCTCAGAAACTTGTAGGCCTCTTCACTAGTGTACCTTCAATTGGACATTGTGGCCTCTAAATTTACTGGTACAACTAGTGAAACTCACAGGGAAAAAAAAAGCACCTGATTGTCAGCTACTGCTTCAAGCGCTAGCAAAAAACTGTTAGCGTTCAAAGGGATCAGGCCTGACTCTGCAGTTTAGTGTTTTGTAAGTAACAGTGATCGATTAATGCTGCACTTGGGTGGGCTGGGTGGAGGGGCTAAACGCAGGTGCTAGCAGGTATCTGGCTGATCCCACTAACGCTGTATTTTTGGGAACCCTAAACTACTGGGGATGTTAATATAGTTCTGATCAGATCAAAGATATTGATCCGTTCAGACATTATAGTACTAAGGGAGGTGTATGGTGCGTGCGTGGGTGTTAGCGCTACTGGCACTAATCTGACACTGCCTGGGGAAACGCAAACCCTAACTGACGCTAAAACCTAACTGATGTCACCCGCCGGGTGATCAGGGGGTTAAACCTTTATTAGTTAATATATGGCGGGTGCCCTGACGCTATAAAAAAATAACTAACTAACCAGCGTCACCCGTGACACTAATACAGTGATCACTGGTGACAGGGGGTGGAAGGGTTAACTGGGGGTGATCAAGGGGGTTACAACCTTTATTCAGTAAAATATGGGGGTACCCTGACGCTATAAAAGACTGACGGTGAAACTAACTGGCTAACCCGTGACACTAATACGGCAATCAGAATATAGATCTTTACACTGTATTAGTGACAGGGGGTGAAAGGGTTAACTGGGGGTAATCAAGGGGTTAAACATTTATTGGGGGGTACCCTAGAACTAACGGGGCCTATTTATAACTTCCCTAACACTTATTAGTCACAAATGACACCAATGCAGTGATCAGTGAAAACTGAACTTGGTGACACTGACAGGGAGTGAAGGGGTTAACTGGTGTTAGTGTAGTGTTGTGCAACTCATGGTACGATGTTCTCTCTCCTCTCTCTGGAACGGAAAATAATTCCACGAGGGGAGAGAACATCATTTCCTCTGCCTCTGTTTACACTTACAGGCAGAGGACGTCCCTCATTCACCAGAACTGATCACCAGGTCCTGGCCCAAAATCATTGGCCTGGGCCTGGAGACTGATTGGTTCTGAAGCGTATCCAATCGCTGTGGGAGCGCACGCCCCCTAGGCGGTCGTGCGCCCAACGTATGCCTACGGCAATATGCCCAGGAAAGCCGACCTGCCACAGTATAATGACGGTGGCTGGTCAGCTACTGGTTAAGCCACAGCCAATATTTAGCATCATTTAAACTACACCCATTTTTGCTGTGGCGCGCTTTGACCATGCTCACAAAAGGGATGCCCTTCCCCTAACTAACATACTGCTCCGCCTACATTGGCTTTCTGCAAAAAAAGTGTCTATAAAATTTTAATGGCAAACGTTGGCAACTATGGGCAGGGTGGTAAGATGTGCCCAAAAAAATTGATAAACCTGGCCAGTTGTCGGTGG
The DNA here is from genome assembly GCF_042186555.1 of Aquarana catesbeiana. Taxonomy (NCBI): domain Eukaryota; kingdom Metazoa; phylum Chordata; class Amphibia; order Anura; family Ranidae; genus Aquarana; species Aquarana catesbeiana. The sequence goes on from NC_133329.1 coordinate 405,509,174, forward strand.
AAGAGTGTTGAGGCTGGACTCGTGAGGCCTGTGAGGAGACCCCATGGCTGGGGGGATCTGCCTCCAGGCTGGAGCTGAGGGGAGAGAAAGAGAAGCTGCAGAGGGATCTCCACTAACCTACTGTCTCATCCAGGTGACACCCTTTCCAGCAAGCAAAGATCTGTTCAGCAAGAGGCCTAAACAGAAGTCTAGCTATGCAAGCAGCAGGATTCAAGGGACGTGTGAGTACCTCTACTTGATCAGCCCAGGGCCAATAAGGCAAGCAACGGTTGCAGAGTGTTTTTTTTTTTTTCTTGGGTCGATGGCTGCGTTCATTATGATTGATACTGGATTTACTTTGGGGGACATTTTGTTTTTGCTTTTTTTAATAAAAGAACTTAAAAATTGTGTTTTTTTATTTATTTTTATTTTTTTTGAGAATGAGTACCCCTACAATCTGAGGATTCCAATAAGTCCCCCACGCAAAGACCCCCACAACCACCAACCAGGGTTGTAAGGAATAGGCCTTGTCCCCATCAAAATGAGAACGAGGTGCTTGGGGGGGGAAAAAACTGCGTGGGGGGGGCATTTTATACTAAACCCTTCAGTTGGTGTACCCAACAACATGGGGACAGAGTGCTTTGGGGAGGGGAGCCCCCCTACCCCAAAGCACCCCCCCCGTGTTGAGGGCATGTGCCCTGGTATGGTTTGGGGGGGTCTCGCTTGTCCTCCTCCTTTCCTGGCCTGCCAGGCTGCATGCTCAGAAAAGGGTCTGGCATGAAATTGAGGGGACCCCACAACATTTTTATTAAAATTTTGCCCTGGGGTTCCCCTTAAAATCCATACCAGACCTAAGGGCCTGGTAGGGATTTAGAGGAGACCCCCACGCTGTTTTAAGAAATATTAATGCCAGCAATTGTTTTGTTTACATTCTGTTTACATTCTGCTGTCAGTCCCACTGAGAGCATATGAGTCACATGAGTCATGGTTATTAAGGACTTCGTGGATGCCCACCCCTTAACAACCAGCTACAGTATTGTGAATATACAAAAGGGATACCGAAGGTGCCAAACAAATTCTTATCTTTTGCATTTCTTTTTTTTTTTTATCTCATTTTTTTTTTAATGCTATTACAATCCAAATATATAAAATGAATGCCGAAGCTACAAAACAAATTTCGGAATTTGTTTCATATCTTTGGCATTCATTTTGCATGTTTGGAATGGCATTAAAAAGAAAAAAAGAAACAGGCCCTTCAGGTCTGGTATGGACTGAGGGGGAACCCCACACCAAAAAAATAAATAAATAAAACGTGGGGTCCCCCCCAAAATTCATACTAGCCCATTATCTGAGCATGAAATAATGCAACTGATAAAATCCATCCAATGAAGTGACAATATATTTCAACAGTGCACCTGGAAAAATGTGATGTGCAGAAAGATGACTTCCACCTCTAATCTTATGGCCGCTTACCGACTCCCTATGATCTCCTATTTCGGGAGATCACAAGCGCTTTCGACTCTATACCCAGCCAGGGCCTTTGGTGAACACAGTAACGCCTTCACGGACTTCCACCACCCAATGAGGGCACAATGAAACAGGATCCCCAAGGAGAAATAAAAGTTTCCATAGCATAAAATCTTTGGGTGTTTATTAATATAAAATCGTAGTGATCACCGTAATGGGAGATCATAGGGAGTCGGTAAGCGGGCGTAAGATTAGAGGTGGAAGTTATCTTTCTGCACATCACATTTTTCCTGGTGCACTGTTATAATATATTGTCACTTTATTGGATGTTTTTTATCACTTGCATTATTTCATATACACTGTTTTTAAGCACAACTTATTTTGGAAAATTGTTTGTGCGTATCTCACCGGAAGTTGCTGCTCTTCTTTACTTGCTTTTAATTTTAATTTTTGACAGCGCAGTAACATTTCCCTTTCTAATCCGAGCATGCAGCCCGGCAAGCCAGGAAGGGGGGTCGATGAGTGAGCACCCCCCCTCTCCTGAACCATACCAGGCCACATCCCCTCAACGTGGGGCGTGCTTTCGGGCAGGGGAGTTTTATGGAATTTTTATTAATTATTTTTTTTTTTTTTACTAGTAATGGCGGCGATCAGCGATTTTTAATTTTTTTTTTATTGTGACTGCGACATTATGGCGGACAGATGGGACACTTTTGGCGCGATTTTGGGACCATTCATATTTATACAGCGATCAGTGCAATTAAAAATGCATTGATTACTGTGTAAATGTGACTGGCAGTGAAGGGGTTAACCACTAGGGGGCAGATTCTAACTGTGGGGGGGGGGGGGCGTGGCTATGTGTGACATGACACATTACAGGGAGCTGAGATCAGTGTCCTGTCACTAGTCAGAACGGGGAAATGCTTGTTTACATCAGCATTTCCCCGTTCTTCCTCTCCGTGAGATGATCGCGGGTATCCCCGCAGACATCGAGTCCGGGGAAACCGCGATCACACTCACGGAGCTCGCGGCGAGCGCCCGCAAGCCCCTTCTTAAAGGGCAACGTACAGGTACGTTAGTATGCCTGTACGTGCCCTATCGCCGTCATTATGCTGTAGTTATGCTGCAACATTATGCTGTCAGTTGGGGATTCCACTGGCAGCATATGAGTCATGGTTATTAAGCATCCGGCGGCAGACTTGCTGCCCTGCTCCTTAACAGCTTCCCACTCACCCCTGCACATAAACGGCCAGGTGAGAGCTTCCCTGTTCTGACGGGACGTACCCGTACTTACTCTCCTGGCTGAGATCAGTGAGAGGGGGGGAGTAAGGGATGCTGCAGCCTGTGACAGATCTCTGTGTAACTGATAATTTTAGTGTTCAGTTGCACAGAGATCACACAGACTGCAGCCATCCCCACACAGTACACCAAGCACCACTATCACTACTGTCCCTGTCCCATAAACATCTGTACCGGTGCACAAAACATCTGTCAGTGTACCAGTGTTTTATCAACATCTGTACCAGTGCACAAACATCTGTCAGTGTACCAGTGTTTTATCAACATCTGTACCAGTGCACAAACATCTGTCAGTGTACCAGTGTTTTATCAACATCTGTACCAGTGCACAAACATCTGTCAGTGTACCAGTGTTTTATCAACATCTGTACCAGTGCACAAACATCTGCAATAATCCATTGCAACATCAACGTCAGTGTCCGCCGGTGGACGATCAACATCTTTCACAGTGTATAAGTTCACAAAAAATCTGTCAGTGTCCCACCAATAAATAAAAAATTTATAAGTGCCCCCGTCCCCCTGTGCTTGCATGCAAAGGCAAAAGCATACGTTGGTCTCGTACACATAAGTAAAAAAACGGCAATTGCACCGCACATGTGAGGTATCGCCAGAAACGTCTGAGTGAGAGCAATAATTCTAGCACCAGACCTCCTAAACTGGAGTATATTCTAAACTGGTAACCAATAAAGGCATATAACGCATTCCCTATGGAGATTTTGAAATACCAAAGCCACTTCACAAGCATGTGCAGCTTTAAAGCGTGGCATTTTTGGTATCTATTTACCTGGCGCAACACTATACTTTATATTTTACCAAAAATTTGGGTATTATATCGTCTTTGTGTGCATTAAAACTCATTCATTCAAGTGTATTTATGCCTTAGAACCATTTCACACTGACAGCACTGGGGCATAGTTTTAGCGGTGCTTTACCATCATTTTAGAGGCGCTAGCGGCCGAATAAAGGGTTAAAAGTGCCCACAAATCGCCGCTACTTTGGAGGCACTGCCCATTGATTTTAATGGGCAGGGGCGCTTTAAAGCACCTCAAAGAAGCTGCTTGCAGGATTTTTTTTGACGTCCTGCCAGCAAAGCGCCCCAGTGTGAACGCCCTCGGGTTTTCACACTGGGATTGCAGATGAGGCATTTTTCAGGCACTTTACAGGCGCTATTTTTAGCTCTAAAGCACCTGAAAAATGCCTCCAGTGTGAAAGGGGTCTTGGTGTGTAAAATTGCGTTAGAAAAACCACTATGCAAATACTGTGTGACATAAAAATTTGCAAAACTCACCATTTTATTCTCTAGGGCAGGGGTCTCCAAACTATGGCCTTCCAGTTGTACAGGAACTACAATAGTAGTTTGGAGATCACTGCTTTAGTGCCTCTAATGCAAAAATATATAAGGTTTGGGGGTTCTAAGTAATTTTCTAGAAAAAAATACAGATTTACATTACTTGTAAACAAAAGTATCGGAAGATGGCCTGGTCTTAAAGTGGATAATGCCTGAAGTACTCCTTGGATGTTGCACCTCTTATACTCAGGAGTAGAGATGAGCCTGATGTTCGAGTCAAATGTAAGTTCGACTCGAACATCGGGTGTTCGCCTGTTCGCCAAATAGCGAACAATTTGGGGTGTTCGCGGCAAATTCGAAAGACGGGGAACACCCTTTAAAATGACATTTCTAAAGGAAAAAAAGTAATTTAAAACTACTCGCAGCTATACAGATACAGACACAAGTCATTAAAAAAACGGCATGGGGGCGTGGCCTGCTGCAGACCAGGATGGCTGCCTGACTTCCAAGCTCCGCTCCACGGCCTGGAGAACGGCAACCCTCAGCTACCTTCCTCCACACAGCTCACACCATCGGAGCGTGGGAGGACCGGGGACACTCCAGGGCATGTCGCTGCGGTGTTACAAGCCGCCGAATCCCCGCCTCCTGACAGATTATTATAAGGCGGCCGCCGCCATGCAAGGGACCCAAGATGGCACTGACGCCAGTATCAGCAACGGCTCCTATAATGGCTCTGCCTGCCTGCCTGCTGCCCCTACAGCGCTGCCTCATCAAGGAGACCCAGCCATAGCGCCCACAAAAGAAAGTATGGACACCCTCCCTCCTCCAGAGGAGCCCCTAGGAGGACTTCACCCTGACAGCGGTAAGAGGCTGGCTACCTCCCCTGCACACTCCCCAAAGAGCCACACGCTAAAAAGCAACTATGGTCCCATGTTATTGCAGGGACACATGGATCCCAAGCTGCTCCCTCCCTGGCTGCTATTCCTGCCACTGATAACACTGTCTCTGAAGCAACACTGAAATCTATGCTTCTCACACTGCAGCAAGATTTACATAGGGAGCTTCAATTATCAATATCCCAGATGCACGACAGGATAGATTGCATAGAAGAGCATACGGATGCTCTGGAAGAAAATTTGCAGGATTACTCTAAAGCGCACAACGAACTGTTAGATGCACATGATCACCATACAGAAGAAATCCACCACATTAAAATGAAATTAGCGGATTTAGAAGACCGCTCTAGACGAAACAATATTAAATTCAGAGGCATCCCTGAGTCGGTCAAACTGAACGAAATAACGCCATACTTGCAGCAACTCATGTCCACCTTACTCCCACATCTCAATGCCCGTGATACCTTAATTGACCGGGCCCACAGAATCGCTAAACCGCCACACCTTTCAGATAACATCCCTAGAGATGTTTTGGCGCGCATACATTTCTTCCATGTTAAGGAACAAGTTCTCTCCGCAGCAAGATCCTCAAAACCCTTGCCGGCCCCCTACCAGTGGCGGCCCGTCCATAGGGGGCGCATGGGCGCTGCCCCCCCTCCAGGCAGTACCAAAAAAAAAAAAAAAAAATGCCAAAAAAGAAAAAAAAAGTAAAAAAAAAAAAAAAATTTAATACCGGCCCTTTAAAAAAACAAAACAAAACAATAAAAGGTCCTTTAGTGCACTGTGTGCGAATGCCGGACACAGTGCGACGCCGGACACATTGCACTAAGGGAAAGCGCCACGTCTATGCAATCACGAGATTGCAGACGTGGCGCTGCATTTGCGGGTGTGGAGCCCGCCTTGCGGCGCTTTCCGAAAGCGCCAATTAGCTTCCGCCCGGCGATCGTGGTATATGTTACTACGGCCGGGCGGTTTGATTGACATCTCAGTTTGATGTCACTTCCTCTTCTCATTCTCCCATTGCGCCCGGGAGAAAGGAAACAGGAAGTATGAAGAAGACACCGCTGGAGAGGACAAAGGCAAGGTAAGTAGTACACTACCCCCGGGGGGGCTGCACAGGCTGCATTGGGGGACACAGGTAAGGCTGCATTGGGGGACACAGGCAAGGCTGCATTGGGGGACACAGGCAAGGCTGCATTGGGGACACAGGCAAGGCTGCATTGGGGACACATGCAAGGCTGCATTGGGGACACATGCAAGGCTGCATTGGGGACACAGGCAAGGCTGCATTGGGGGACACAGGCAAGGCTGCATTGGGGGACACAGGCAAGGCTGCATTGGGGACACAGGCAAGGCTGCATTTGGGGACACAGGCAAGGCTGCATTGGGGACACATGCAAGGCTGCATTGGGGACACATGCAAGGCTGCATTGGGGACACATGCAAGGCTGCATTGGGGACACAGGCAAGGCTGCATTGGGGGACACAGGCAAGGCTGCATTGGGGACACAGGCAAGGCATGCTGCATTGGGGGACACAGGCAAGGCTGCATTGGGGGACACAGGCAAGGCTGCATTGGGGACACAGGCAAGGCTGCATTGGAGACACAGGCAAGGCTGCATTGGGGACACATGCAAGACTGCATTGGGGACAAAGGCAAGGCTGCATTGGGGGACACAGGCAAGGCTGCATTGGGGGACACAGGCAAGGCTGCATTGGGGACACAGACAAGGCTGCATTGGGGGACACAGACAAGGCTGCATTGGGGGACACAGGCAAGGCTGCATTGGGGGACACAGGCAAGGCTGCATTGGGGGACACAAGCAAGGCTGCATTGGGGGACACAAGCAAGGCTGCATTGGGGACACAGTCAAGGCTGCATTGGGGGACACAGGCAATGCTGCATTGGGGGACACAGGCTGCATTTGGTGAGACACAGTCTGCATTTGGTGAGACACCGACTGCATTTGGGGGACACAGGCTGGCTGTTTTTTGTGTGACACAGGCTGCATTTTGTGTGACACAGGCTGCATTTTGTGTGACACAGGCTGCATTTTATGGGACACAGGCTGCATGTAAGGACGGACTCCACTGGGGACACCTGATGGCATCTGGTGGCAGGCGACGTGGCTAGTGACACGCTCAGGGCTCCCACTGATTCTGCACTATGGTGAGTTGAATGATTTCATTTTATATCACAATGTAATAATAGAATTAATGCGCTTCAATTATCCTGACACCATAACAACCATGGTGCTGGGATTATTGAAGTGCTAACACCAGGTGTTTGGAACATCTTTATCTGCTGATCGTTAAACTTTCTAGAATACACATATTTCTATTGTTGTGAAGGATCTGGGCCTGCTGTCCCTCCATCCTTCTCTCCCTCCATCCCTCATTCATCTCAGATGCTAACCACACCACCTTAGAGCCACGCCCACTATTTTGCTGAAACCACTCCCATTTTCACCAAGTGGGAGGGGTCAAAAAGGAAGGGTGGGGTCTGCCCCCCCATCCTAAAACTTCACCAGCCGCCACTGCCCCCTACGCTAATATTAAACTATTCACTGACCTGTCGCCTGCCACAATGGAAATGCACAGAGCTTTTGCCCCAGTTACATCTATTCTCCAGCAGAAAAAAATAGTGTATAGATGGGGCTTCCCAACGAAATTACTGGTTACTCACCAACAAAAGATCGTCCCTATTCTCACTCCGAAAGATGGCTGCAAGAAACTCACCAACTGGGGTCTCCTCCCCATTCCTCCTAGAGAAATGGAACAAGCTATCCCCTCCCATCAGATTCTAAAAACGCGGCAACTAAGATGTCCAACAAAATATGACCTAAGTCTAAGCCCAGGTCCCCAGCCTTTCTCATCTCCAGCCTGGGCGAAACACCTTTCCTTTTTTTTCTCACCACACCTCAGGTTTAAAGTTGTGCTAAGCACACGGTTCTTTGACTTTTGATATCATTACAGATTATTCAACAACTGTTTTATTTCTTTTTCAGAATTTTAAAATTGTTTGTACTTTAGCAACTGATCAGTTTTTTGTTCATCTACCTGTAGCACATACAGCATTGATTTATCTGTCTGTGTATCTCCCAACTGTCAGCGGTAGGTGAAGTCTCTCTCCCTCTGCCCAGGCCCTCATAATTGCTCTGCTATCATGACGCTCTCAATCACCTCCCTTAATGTAAAAGGCCTAAACTCGCTATTTAAATGCAACCTTCTATGGAAGGAAGCATTACAACAACATGCAGATGTAATCTGTGTTCAAGAGATACATTTTTCTAAACTTAAACAACCCCAATGTATTCACAAAAAATATCCCCACTGTTTCTTTGCGAACGCCTCTAAGAAAAAGAGAGGAGTGATGATTGCCATTAATGCGGCAATAGATTTCAAACTTCAACATTGTGAAAGTGATGAGGATGGCAGATTCTTAATCCTATCAGCCACGTTTGACAATCGCCCTCTCACTTTAGTCAACATTTATGCCCCCAACACTGCCCAAAAAAAATTCTATACCAACCTCCTTGCCAAATTGACTCCTTTTAGATCTTCACCCTTAATAATTTGTGGAGACTTTAATGAAGTAATTGACCCTTCACTAGATACTTCCAATCCTCCACGGTGTAGGCCCTCAGCGTTAGCCACTATTCTTAAACGAGAGGATTTATACGATTCCTGGAGGTGCATGCACGATATGGAGAGACTACACCAACTTCTCTCCACCACATCAATCTTTTTCTCGAATTGACATGTTTATAACAGATAAGCACCTACTACAGTCTATCACTGCTTCCCATATAGGAAACATATCGTGATCGGATCATGCTCCAGTCACGATAAAGCTAGCATCCCCTTCACAAACCACCAGACATACGGTTTGGAGATTGAACACCTCCCTCCTTAACAATCCCACTTTTGAGTCTCAAATACAGTCAGAGATTGACAATTAATTCCAGCAAAATGTAAATTCTGTAACTGATCACGCTATTCTCTGGAATGCTCATAAGGCTTGTCTAAGGGGTCTTTTCATAAAACTTGGGGCCCAAGCAAAAAAACAACACTCCCATACTACTGAGTCCCTCCTAAAACAAATTTGATCTCTTGAACTTACGAACAAGAGATCCCCCTCTAGTAATATCTCCTTAGAACTTAAAAATCTTAGACTCCAGCTCAGTGATCACCTCCGCAAAAATTTTGAGTATTACATAAAGAGACTACGATTATATACCTACTCATCAGCCAATAAACCAGGGAAATTTATGACCAGACAATTTAAAAAGTAAATTTCCAACAAGAGAATCGCCTTTCTCACTGGTTCTCAAGGACAACACCTGACTAATCCGCTAGATATTGCCAATGAATTTGGCAATTTCTACACAAAACTTTACAATCTTACGGAAATGGACCCCCAATCTGCTCCCTCCCAAACTGACATAACAAAATTTCTATCCTCTGTCTCCCTCCCCTCTATTTCTACAGAACAACTTGAACTCTTACCAGCTCCTTTCTCACAAGATGAAATCCAAAAACTGATAAAAAACTTACCACTACATAAGGCACCAGAACCTGATGGACTACCCAACGAGTACTATAAACGCTTCACCCAATTCTTAGTCCCCATCTATGTGACATGTACAATCAATTTGCTACCACAGGTATAATCCCTAAGGAATCCCTCGATGAATTAGTGGTCACCATTCCCAAACCGGGAAAAGCTCCAGACAACCCTGCCAATTACCGTCCGATCTCACTTCTCAACACAGATACTAAACTTTATTCCAAACTCCTTGCACAATGCCTCTCCACTATCATCCCCCAGATTATTCACCATGACCAATTGGGATTTGTGCCCGGCAGACAGGCCTCAGATGGAACTAGACTTTTATTGACCTTATCCAGTGGACGGAGCATATTCGAGCGCCTTCTCTCTTCCTATCTTTGGATGCTGAGAAGGCATTTGATAGGGTCTATTGGCCGTACATGGAAGCAGTGCTCCGCAGATTTGGACTGTCGGGCACATTTCTTACTGCCATATTAGGCTTGACCACTCACCCATCTGCACGCATTTGGACTTCGGGTGTCGTCTCCAACCCCTTCCTGATTACTAATGGCACCAGACAGGGGTGCCCGTTGTCCCCTCTAATATTTGCCATGATAATGGACCCCTTAGCACAATTCATTAGATCTGACCCATCAATCTCGGAAATAAAAATTGAAGAGGTTGATCACAAAATTGGCCTATATGCAGATGACATGATTATAGCCCTAACCAATCCTTTGTTGTCCCTTCCTGCAGTCCAAAGAGTCCTGGAGATGTTCAGTGCCGTATCCATGTATACATTGAATCACAGTAAATCTCTAATGCTTAATCTTGGCCTGGACCCTCAGACTGTAAAATCCATTAACTCTACCTCACCATTTGCTTGGGCCCCCAACTCCTTTTTCCCATATTTGGGAATCCATCTAACATTCCCTAGCCGGATACTATTGAGAACCAACCTAGAAGACCTCGTGGGCAAGCTCACATGGCTAGTTAAAGAACTGAGTAAGGTTCCAGCCTCTTGGGCTGGTAGGGTAGCTCAGGCAAAAATGTATTTACTTCCCCATGTTTTATATTTTTTTCGTAAAATACCCCTTCCTCTAGCACAAAACCAGATCAAGAAACTCCAAGGGATCATCAATGGTTTCATTTGGCAACAAAAACGACCTAGAGTAAAAAAAGCTATACTTGTAACCCCAGTTCAACACGGCGGCTTGGGTGCACCAGACATCCAAGCATATCACCGAGCAACTATTTTAGATCAATTGAAATCTTGGTGTTCAGATAACCACCACACAACCTGGAAACAAATTGAAGCCACCATACTGCTTATGAACATTAAACTCTTCCTCGCCACGTTATGGCTTAACCTTCATCCTAAGCGATACCCTCTCGATACCATCATGTCCTCCATAAGAGTCTGGTCCGCACTACTGCAACTCACTGGAGGGATTTCAGTAGACACTCTAACAACATTACCCATTGAGGCGATACACCTTATATCCCCAGACTTACCCCTTTCGGAGTGAACAAAAGCCAGCATCACAAGCTTTGATATGCTTTTCTCACCCTCTGGTTTGCATACCTTCGAACATCTAACACAGAAGTTTGGTCTATCCAAACACACTTTCTTTCTCTGCTTGCGGATTAGATCCAGCCTGTCAAAACTGCGCTGGTCATCCTTGGACTGTGTCTTGCTTCCCCTGATCAAGTTCTACAACCTGGATGCATCCAAGACCAAAGGAATCTCTTTGGTGTATAAACTGCTCCCAAGCCAACTACCGACCTGCTATCTTCCTCCACGCAGTACTGGTCCTCTTTGTTGGATCAACCAACTCCAGTTCTACAGTGGCAGAAAGCCCTCACATTGCCTCTACGCCTATCTCACTGTATTAACCATTGGGAATCACTACAAAAGCTTTTTCACAAATGGTACTTTACCCCGGAAAGGCTAGCGAGGATATACCTGAATACCTCACCCAAATGCTGGAGAGGCTGTGATAAAACTGGATCTCTTTCACACATATGGTGGGAGTGCCACCTCGTCAGGAATTTTTGGAGGAAAGTGCAGAAACTGATTGGATCTCTATGTGGTTTATCCCCATCTATGTCTTCACTCGACCTACTCCTGGGACTCTCAATCCCCACATGGCCGAAACACTTACAAACGATGGTCACACACATCCTAATAGCAGCGAGACTAACGATTGCAAAGAAATGGAAATCAACCGACCCGCCCTTATTAAAAGATACCATTCGATTACTCAACCTGCACTTCCAGATGGAGTTTTCCTTTGCCAAGGCCAATATGTCAGTTAATAGATTTAATAACACCTGGAAATCCTGGATCTCTGACCCGAGAAGTTCACCACTGTGCTAGCAATATTGACTTTCCCTGGAGTGGATCCCATATCTTTCACCCTTCCCATCACATACCCCTACATCACCGCGTTATGATAATCAATGCAGTTCCCACTGTTTATCCCAGTACCATTATTACCCCTGGGAGTTCACCCCCTCACTGGACTAACAGAACGCTACAATGATATGATAAGCTTTTCTATGTCTTTGTTATACAAATGTTTATCTAATGCTAAACCTTTAGTTTTGATGCAGATTGATAGAGGCTACTCATAAGTACTCCCTTACCTTTTTTGCTGTTTATGTGTGCATAATAACGCCAGGGTATGCCCAATTGGCAATGTTCTGTATTCCCTTTTCTTCTTACAATAAAATAAAAACTTTAAATAAAAAAAAACAAAAAACGGCATTGGGGTCCCCCCAAAAATCCATACCAGGCCCTTTGTGTCTGGTATGAATATTAAGGGGAACCCCGAACCAAAATGGAGAAAAAAAAATGTATGGGGCCCCCCCAAATTCCGTACCAGGCCCTTCAGGTCTGGTATGGTCAGTTCAGGAGGGGGGCGCTCTCGCCCCCCCCACTTTTCCTGCGGCCTGCCAGGTTGCGTGCTCTGATAAGGGTCTGGTATGGATTTTCGGGGGGACCCCCACGCCATTTTTTTTACTTTTGACGCGGGGTTCCCCTAAAATTTATACCAGACCTAAAGGGTCTGGTATGGATTTTGAGAGGGACCCATACGCCATTTTTTAAAAAATTGGTGCAGGGTTCCCCTTAATATCCATACCAGACTTGAAGGGCCTGGTATGGAATTTGGGGGGACCCCCATGCAGGACCCGGGTCCGTCCCCAAACACTTTTTATGAAAATAACTTGCATATAAACCCTTAAAATGAGCACTTTTGATTTTACACAATCGTGTCCCATAGACTTTAACGGTGTTCACATGTTCGGACTAAATTTTTGCCTGTCCGCATGTTCTGCTACGAACCGAACCGGGGGGTGTTCGGCTCATTCCTACTCAGGAGGAGTAGCAGAATGTGTTTTGGGGTGTAGTTGCAAGTATAACTAGACATGTGCACTGCCAAAAGATTTGTTTGTTTTTGTTTTAATTCTGCAAATAAAAAAGAAATTCAGAGAATTCAAAAGGACAAAAATTCAAATATCTGAAAATTTGAAAATCTGAAATAATACCTAACTTATAATAACTAGCTTTTAAAATATAGGAATTAATAATAATAAAAAAAAGTTTTTATTATTTTGTTACGTTCCATTCGTTTAGATGTGCCATTCGTTATTATGAATAATTCGTAACTTCGGATAAATTTGTATTCATTACGTTCACTAACAGCCAAATTTGAAAGGAAATTTCAGTACCTATAATTTAATAGTTAATAGTTATTATTCGTTATTTCTAATTTTCGTTATTTCCAAATTTCAGATTTTCCAATTTTATTACAGGTTTTCGTTAATTAGAATATTTATGAATTAACAAATTTGTCGAAAGACTAATTCGGAACAAAACGAATTGCATATGTCTAGATATAACCTGTTAATGTGACATTTTTGTATTTATCAATTTGCCAAAGAATTTTGGGAAAAAATTACAACTTAATAAAACCCGCCGTGCTGCTTACTAAATACCTTGGATGGTCTACTTTCCAAAAAGGGTAATTTGCCATGTTAGGGCCTTAAGAAATTAGATAGTCTGTCATTACATCAGGTGTGATCAATTTTCAGTGATTGGCACCATACCTTGTAGACTCCTATATTTTTTACAAAGACTAAATAATATACACTGATTTGGGTTATTTTTACCAAAAATTTAGCAGTCTAAATTGTGGTCAAAATTTATGAAGAAAAATTACATGCAATGAGCTCTTAGCCCAAAAAATGACCCACCCTCATGCCTTTAACGAGGGGAGAGGTCAGCTCTGACCCCTCTTCTCGTTAAAGGCATGAGGGTGGGTAATTTTTGGGCTAAGAGCTGATTAGGGTATAAAGGTCAATGTGAAACCATCCATACTGTTAGATTCTGAGGAAGAGGGCTCGACCCTCGAAACACGTTAGCCTAGAAGCTATGAGGGCTTCCCACATCACTGGCTGAGGACTGGATCTTGAGGTGGTCTTGTTGGCACCATCACACGTGCTTTTTCTTGCTAAGAGCTTATAAGTAGATTACTTTTTTTATTCTTTAATAAAATAGGTATGTTGGTAATGCACTAGGTCGGTGTACCCTTTTCTTCTTTTCTTTGTTGTTGTAACCTCTGGAAATTACTGTGCCTAAAAATTCCATCGGTTACAGAAATACTCAGTACAGCCCACCAGGAACCAAAAGTCATGCAACAGTTAAAATCACTGAGATCAAATTTTTTCCAATTCTGGTATTTAATGTGATCATTACAGGGCCGTCTTTAACCACTTCAATACAGGGCATTTTCACCCCCTTCCTTCCCAGACCAATTTTTAGTTTTCAGCGCTGTCACACTTTAAACGACAATTGCGCGGCCGTGCGACGTTGTACCCAAACAAAATTGACGTCCTTTTTTCCCCACAAATAGAGCTTTCTGTTGGTGGTATTTGATCACCTCTGTGGTTTTTATTTTTTTGCCCTATAAACAAAAGAAGAGCGACAATTTTGAAAAAAATACAATATTTTTAACTTTTTGCTATAATAAATATCCCAATTTAAAAAAAAAAAAACACACATTTTTTCCTCAGTTTAGGCCGATACGTATTCTTCTACATATTTTTGGTAAAAAAAAATTGCAATAAGCGTATATTGATTGGTTTGCTCAAAAGTTTTTAGCATCTACAAAATACGAGATAGATTTATAGCATTTTAAAAAAAAATGTATTTATTTATTTTTTTTACTAGTAATGGTGGAGATCTGCGATTTTTTTCCTGACTGCGACATTATGGTGGACACACCGGACACCTTTGACACATTTTTGGGACCATTCACATTTATACAACGATCAGTGCTATAAAATTGCATTGATTACTGTGTAAATGTGACAGGCAGGGAAGGGGTTAACCACTAGGGGGACACGAGGGATTAAATGTGTTTCCTAGGGGAGTGATTCTAACTGTAGGGGGAGGGGACTCACGAGGGGAGGAGACCGATCGGTGTTCCTCTGTACTGGGAACACATGATCGGTCTCCTCTCACCTGACAGGACATGGATCTGTGTGTTCACACACACAGATCCACGGTCCTGCTCAGTTAACGGGCAATCGCGGGTGCCCGGCAGACATCGCGGGTGCCCGGTGGACATCGCGGGTGCCCGGCGGACATCGCGGCCGCCGGGCACACGCACCGGGTCCTGAGCAACGCGGCGGGCACGTGTGCACCCCCGGCAGCACGTGCGTGCCCCCTAGATGGCCTGGAAGCCCAGGCCATCATATGACGCCCACCCAGGATGGGAGATCCCATCTGCGGGCTACATTTGACATTGGGTGGGTATTGAAGTGGTTAAGGCAGGGCAAAAGGGGCAGCTGCCCAGGCTCCATCATTGTTTTGGGGCCCAAAGCAGCTGCCTCATACTTACCAACTATTCCCTTGAACTTTTAGTCCCATGCTGTGTGCTGATATCTCAGCGTGAAGTGCTGCTACTAATGCTGCCCAGCTCTGCCCTATTGTTGTGTACAGATGACTCGCCTGCAGACCCTGTGTTTATGTGTAAATAACCTGCATTGATATGCAAATAGCGGCAGCATTCATATGTAAATAGTGGCGGAGCGGCGAAATTCATATGTATATCATGCCCCCTGAGGTCATATCCACCGTCACCTATACTGAATGCTGCCCACTGGGAGATAAAGGGGCATGCTTGAAAGTCCTGCCTGCAAATGTGTTCATTAAGCCTAACCTCAGCCTATTCTGCAAAGGTAAGAAGATTAGTGGGGGGAGGGTAGTGTGGGGTGTACAGAGGTAGGCAGAGAAGGAATTACAGTTTGGGGGGTACAGGTGAGCACAGAGGGGATGTATGGAGGTAAGGAAGGTGGGTGCAAAGATGAGCAGAGGAGGTAGAGTTAAAGGGTTGGAGTGGAGAGGATGGGGGAGGTTTGGGGTGCAGAGGTTAGCAGGGGTTTTAGGATGCAAAGGTGTACTGACAGGGTGGATACAAATGTAGGTCGCATGTAGGGCTGCTCTATGCGCTAGAAATGTGGAAGAACGTCCCTAACGCTTTTAAAAAAAATCACACGGTTCCACAGCACGTCAGCAGATGCGTGAGGGTGTCAATAACAATTAATGGTACTGCTGTGTATTTTCTAAAGGGCAGCACGTTTCTGTGGTGTCAGGAAAGCGATTTTGCATGCGTTCCGGACACACACATGTGTCAAATACATTGGTGGTCAGTATAAATCCTCTCATTACATTGGGGATTGGTGAACAATCCTTTCATTCACACTAGTGGCCAGTGTGAAGGTTCCCCTTACATTAGTGGTCACCAGGGCCGGTGCTACCACCAGGCAAACTAGGCAGCCACCTAGGGCGCACTGCTCCCTAGGGCGCCCGGCCACTGGTGTTCCTACTATCTTCTCTCTCCAGCAAGCAACTAAGTCTCAGCATTAGGAGGCAGCTGCGGCAGAGGACTGTGTCTGTGTCCTGACTCCCGAATGAATGGAAGCAATCAAACCTTCATTGATGGGCGCTGGTGAGGCTGCATTGATGGGTGCTGCTGGGCTGCATTTGATGGGTGCTTCATTAAAAATATGGGGTATACATGGGCAGGGCAAAGAGGGTAGAGTCAAGGAGGGGGCGGCAAAATTTGGTTTCGCCTAGGGTGTCAAAAATCCTTGCACCAGCACTGGTGGTCACTGTAAATCCCTCCTTACATTGGTGGTTACTGTGAATGCTTCTATTACATTAGTGGTCAGTGTAAACCCTTATTACATTGGTGGTCAGTGTTGAAACGCCTCTTTATATTGGTAGTCAGTAAAAAAATCTGCATTGCCATTGATCACACCCTCCCCTCCCCCCAGCACTGCCACTGACCCCAGGAGTTCTAGGAACCCTTGGAGTTTTCTGTCTATTGATGGGTCCCCTCACCACCCCAGTCCATGGTGTGCAGGCAGTGAGGAGATGATGTGCTGTAACCTCTAGCAACCAATCAGTGAGCAGTATTGATGTACAGTTATCTCTAGCAACCAATCAACAAGCAGTAATCATGTGCTGTAACCTTTAGAAACTAACCAGTGAGCCGTAATGTGTGCTGTAACTTTTAGCAACCACTCAGTAAGCTGTAATGATATGCTGTAACCTCTGGCAACCAATTGTAATCACTGCCTGATATGATTTAGTAAACAGGTTTTGAGTTTAGCTGCTATTTATTGTATGTCTCAGAGCAGGTAGAGAGCAAAATTGCATGGAAGGGGGGGAGGCAAGAAAATGTTTGCCCAGGGTCCAATCAATATTAGATGGCCCTGGGTCATTACAAGTAACTCCTGATCTGTATTTGCATTATGTTATCCATTGCAGTGCTGCCACATGACTGGCTGATTAAATAATTGCACAAATAGGCAGGTATTTGTAATAAATTGCTTGGTGAGTGTCCTTTTTATCATAGAGAACGTGGGGAAAACTGTAACAATACATTAGCCAAATCTAAGAGCATATGTGTATAGACATGCATTCGTACCTTGTATATGTACAACATAGTCATCTCCAACATAGACACCCCAGTGGTCATAAGGATCTTCAATACCTATAAATGCAATCAGATCTCCAGGTTTTGGTTCTAGACCCTGTGGAAGAATTGATTTGTATGTTAGCTTGTATTAAGGTATTCAGAGAGACAGTAATATGGAAACTGTTTTTAATTTTTGTATAGCTTATTTTATTGTATGTATTCCGAGCATTGTGATATCCATGTTTAATGCACACATTTTAGTATTTTATCACAAATATGAGAACGCACGTACAACCTAGTGCTTTCTTCTCTCTTTCTCACACTTCTTGTCACCAGCAGTAAAAGTAGACTCACCACGGAAGGAGGCCAGCGAGCGCCTGTTTTTATTCCCCCCCCCCCAAGGAGTCAGAAGCTGCCAGAGAACTAAAGTAAAGCAATGGCATAGTACATTTCATGGAAGAGGCTAATGCTGACAGGTGTTAGATGTACTCAGAAAACAGACAGAAGGTACAGGTAGGCAGCAGGTAGACATACTGTAGTCTAAGAAAAAGACTAGTCAGCTGATTTAAAGGGGTTGTAAAGGTTTGAGTTTTTTTATATAAACGTAGTACTAAGGGACTGCTTGGAATTACCTGCTCATCTCCGCTGCCATGACCCTGGTGAACATTCCAACCCATCCCTGTACCACTGTGAAGTGAGTCCTGGAGCAGAGGAGCGAAGGGATCAGCGCAGGGAAAGCATGACATGTGCGGACTGCACAGTCACGCTGTTTGTTAGTTTCCCCTTTAAGATAAGGGGAGTGGCTACAGCAAGGGAGGCGCTCAGGAAAAAGAACTGAGAGAAAGGGGGAAGTGACGTCAGTGGTGAGCGGCGGGGAGTGAAGATTCCCACCCACCCTCCCTGGTTTAGGTGTAATTAGGAAGGGGGCTACAGTGAGAGCCTAGGCAATGGTTTGGGTCTATGAGGAGGAGGAGATGTATGTTATATGGAGATATAACATGGTTGGTATCCATATGTGATATGGGGTTATCTTGTACCTTAACCAGGAAGGGGTAAAGTTAGGTCACTGCGAAGGTTGGATACTGTCTCTCTGTCCGAGTGTTGCGACTGGAGGCCTAAAGTTTATTTGAAGTTTATCGCAGTGACCAGTGGCGTGTGTTCCCATCCAAGACCAAGAGAATACTGAATGGTTATTAAAAGTTATTTAAAAAATGTTATTTATTTTGTTTTATGTTAATTTTTAATAAAAGGCCGTCAAGGCCATTTACTCCAATACCTTGTCAAGTCATTTGTAGGAAGGTTTTGGAGGGCGGAGAGTATGGTTAAGGGGTAATTTGAAGACTGGGGGTTAAGTCCGTCACATGTCAAGTAATAAATCAGACGACTCTGTGTATTTATATTCTGAGAATATTTACTCAAACCAATTAAAAGGGATAGCGCCAACTCCCCAAAGAATTCCTCCGAAAAACAAAAGGCAAAATATTAACAAATAACAGTGAGTTACACACACTTCCGTAAAGAAATCATGCTATCTCCTAAAAGGATGATCACAGCTAGAAGATTATACTGAATCTCTGCAGAACATGGAACCTAGCCAGCCTATACTGCTACCCTAAAGAGAGAGAGCAGGTCTAAAAGTAATAGTATAATGGCCCTTATATCAACAATAGCATTAATGTCCCCGTTGCAGATCTGATGGTCTTCACCGGTACGTAGGAGCTCGCTAACTGTAATTCGATTAGGTGTAGTGGGAAGCAATAGGTTTTTTGTAGTGAGTAAAGGCTAAAGATGTCTAAGCAGAGTTTTCAAATAGGTTCAGTAAAGTATTCCTAAGGTAGAGATGTCTGTGCAAAGTGTCCTAGTGGAACCGTGACAAAGGATGGGTAAAGGTTGGGCAACTGCCCTCTCACCAATGACCAGACTGATGGGATGTCTTCCGGACAGTAACTCATGTAGCGTAGAGACGCATGCAGCAGATCCGTGTCTCGATCTCCCGACGTGAAGCTTGGTACACTGACTGGCAGGCGACCGGAGTGGTGCTGGTTGAACATCTGATGACGAACGACAGAGCTAGGCCCCTCTGGTATGGGTTGGAAGGTGGTACACCACATGGTAGGCCGTGACCTCTCCCTCCATGCACGGAGAGGTCCGTCTTGCGTCAGGCCCAGGAGGAAGAGAGCTCCACGCAGGCTTTTGCTTCTTTTATAGCTACTCCCAGCAATCTTCCTAATGGTAGCAAAGATCCCTGGGATATGTAGTCCAGGCACATAATCATATGAAGCAATTATCAGATGGGAGAACTACTCCTCTCACAATCCTTTTTGTTTGGCACACAAATATGATGTTGACGATACACTGATCACTAGAGGGACATGCGATGTTTGGAAATACGGGAGGGTACTGTGTTTTACGATTGTAGTCCATATTGCTACATAAAAATAACAAACCTGTTATACTTAACTGCTCTGTGCAACATTTTGCACAGAGCAGCCCAGATCCTTCTCTTCTGGGGTTCCCTGCCAGTGCTCCTGGCCCCTCCCCCTTCATCAGGTACCCCCATGGAGAGCCGCTTTCCATTGAGACATCCGTGCAGGCAGGCTCCCGAGTGCCGCTGCTGCGTCCACTGACACAGACAGCGGGACTCGGCCCCGCCCCCTGCTGCAGTGTCACTGGATTTGATTGACAGCAGTGGGAGCCAATGGCTCCCGCTGCTATCAATCTATCCAATGAGGACAGGGACAGCGGCTGGAGCTGCTGAGCTTTTGGACGTTGCTGGAACGGATGGGCTCAGGAAAGAAAAATGAGGGCTCTGGGGATATCAAGGCTTTTTACAATGTAGTGCAACCCCCATAGAAGCCACCATTTTAAAGTGGGAGTAAACTCCCTTGGTTGGTTTTTACCTATAGGTAAGCCTATAATAGGTACAGTAAATACGGTGCACGTTTAGGAGATATTTACTTTGGAAGCAGTCCTATGCAATAAAAAGTGACTCCCACGCTCGGCCATTCATACTGACAAAGTCTAAAAACCTGGAAGGAAGACCGGGTGAAGATGGAAGTGCCTATAGCAGTGACAGTATGCCACTGGAGCATGGGCATCCGCAGAACTTTTTTCAGGGGGGGGGCATCATTTCAAGGTCACCCATGCTCTGCCCCTTTTCGACTGTCCTTATCACGGTCAGAGACTGCAGACATAGTACAGATACACCCAGATACATTACACCCCCCATACACACAGATTACACACAGATACAATACACCCCCATACACCCAGATACATTACACCCCCATACACCCAGATACATTACACACACAATCATTAGTATGGAGAACTCCCCTCCAATCAATTTCTATATTGCAAGCTTGAGATGACATTAGAGAGAATTAAATGTATTACTAACCCCAGAAAAGGCAGATGGAAGGCTCCAACAACAGCTGCACATGCCGAACAGCTCAGATGATGCTGGGGCCCCATGCGTGGGTGTTTTTGGGGCCCCTATCTAGAAGGGAGTGCTGGGCCTCTGACACATGTCCAGGCAGAGCACACACAGCCGGCAGTCCGAGCCGAGGAGGAGGAGAGGAGGGGAGAGAAATCATTAGTGATCTGGTCGGGCTGAGCATTAGCAGACGCTGTCCAGGCAGCAGGTGTAAGGTAACAGGCAAGCTGCGGGAGAGCTTTGTATTCCCAGCCTCTGGAAGCACTGCCTCCTCTCAGTTCAGGGGCTGCAAACACCATCACTCCCTGACACTCCATGTTGTGTATGTGAGTTCCCGGCCCTGGGACATGCAGCGCGGTGCCCCCAACTGATTGTGCGCACTTGCCTATAGGTAGCACCAGCCCTACCAGGGGGGGGGGCACTTGCCCCTACCTGCGGACGCCCATGCACTGGAGGGCTTTGTTTTCAGGCAAGTCTGTCATAATGTGCTAGTATGAAGTGCATACTGGCACATTATGACAAACTGCCTAAGGCCCAATTTTTTATTTTTTTTGTTTGCTGCGGATTACTATCTCTTTAAGGTCCCTTAGGTCTTTTCCTCTTAGCCAGGCACACTGTCAGTCACTCCTTTAGCTCAGTGAACAGTCCAATGGTATGCTTTTCTGATGCTTTATTGTAGAATTTGAACATGGATAGGTTTAGGGTAACTGTGGAATATTCCAGCAACTTTAGCAGCAACTTGAGGACACTAATCTTACTACTTTAACCCCTTCACACCTAAGGGTAAAACAAATCTAAATGCCTAAGCACAATTTTGCAATGTTGACATGTGTTAGTAAAACGGTACATATCATCACAATTACTTCTGCATCCAGGTGAATTATACCGCGTTTTTCAGGACAAATTGGGCTTTCATTTGGTGGTAAATGGGAATGGAGATCTGATTATTTTTTATTATCAAAGGAAAACTGGCCCAAAATGGTAAATTTTTTTTTTTTTTTTAGCTGTATATTTCTTGCTATTACCAAAACCTACCACCAAAGAACAACCCAAATGAATTTGATTTGTAATGTGTGACTCTATATAATGTCATTTAAAACAGAACTTCACAAAAAGAGGAAGTTCCGCTCTTTTTTTTTTTTTTCTGCTCAATTACCTGGCTTTGACAGATACACTTTCCCAGTTCCAGTGAGATCGTCATGGCAGATCCAGCAGAAGATCTTTCACACTTTGATTTACATTTGGTGTGGAGTTGCCCTTTATATTCATATCAGAAACTAATGCTGGATGAAAGTTTAGTATGGATATTAACCGATTTCAGCCCCAGAAGATTTTTACCCCCTTCCTGACCAAAGCACTTTTTACAATTCGGCACTGCGTCGCTTTAACTGACAATTGCGCGGTCGTGCGACGTTGTACCCAAACAAAATTTGCGTCCCTTTTTTCCCACAAATAGAGCTTTCTTTTGGTGGCATTTGATCACCTCTGCGGTTTTTATTTTTTGCGCTATAAACAAAAAAAGAGCGACAGTGGTGTAGTGGGTAGCACTCTCGCCCAGCAGTAAAAAGGGTCGCTGGTTCGAATCCCAACCATGGCTCTACCTGCCTGGAATTTGCATGTTCCCCCTGTGCCTGCATGGGTTTACTCCGGTTTAGGGCTGAAATAACTAATCAATTAATCGATTACTATTTTCATAATCGATTAATCGGCCAGTAACATAATGGGGTAAAAAAAACTAAAATGAGCCCTTTATAGTACAAAAAGAGCAAATAATTGCTACTGTAAATATTACTTTCACAGTTCTACAGTAAAAAAAATGAACCCCTTACAGTAGTGATTATCTGCTTTTTTTATACTATAAAGGGCTATTTTTTTTTTAACCCCATTATGTTACTAAACATCTTAGACCTGGTTCACATCTATGCGTTTTTTGGTGCTTTTTTCAGAAACGAGACAGTTCATTTACATGGTTTCCTATGGGACACGTTCACATCTGTGTTTTTTTCAGCTGCTGGAAAGTGTCAGGGGACTTTTTTCTTAACGATTTTTTGGTTCAATAGACTTCAATGGAGAATCTGCAGAAAAGCATGTAATGTGTTTTTGCACCTATTTGTTTTTTTTGTTTTTGAAAATTTATTGAAATAATTCAACATAACAAAAGTATAAAGAGCGTTTTGTACATTGGTTACATAGGAAATCTCGAAAACAGAGAAATACCAGTCGTGATCATGGTTTACATTTCGTGGAGATGCTCTAGGTTCTCTGCGCCCCCTACCACCCGCACCCCGTCCGGGATCTTGCTGTGCAGGAGGCCGTAAGGCCCAGACAACCAGAACATAAAATAAGTATATAAACAGACCATGGAATAGATTATTAGGTTAAATGTGAACATTGGGTAAACCTTTTGTGACATAAAGATCAATTATAGAAACATTACCAACGAACCAACATTCAGGATTGCAGTCTCAGGAAGGGTTAGTTAAAGATCTGTCACAAGGTCTAAAGTATCTCAAAGGGAGATAGCTGAGTAAAAAAAAAAAAAGAAAAGAAACAAAAATGAAGGAGAACCTATCCCGAGATCTACCCATTGGTTGTCTAAATGAAAAACCCATTTATACCAAGAGTCAAAAAAGCATAGCATCGAAAAGTATAGTAAAAGGAAGGAGGAGAGGAGAGAGGGGGAAACAAGAGAAGAGGCAAAGAGTATAGGACAGGGGTGAGGACGGAGGAGATGCACAGAGGGCTATCGCAAGAGGGTACCAGGGCCGGACTGCGAATGAAAACCAGCCCTGGAAAAAATGTCATACCAGCCCCATAGCATTAATGTACCAGCCCAACATCATAACGTCATTATTTTCTTGTTCATAAAATGGAAAACCATGCATTTTAAAGCACATTTAAAGAGTGCATTATATATAGATAAGACACATATAAAAGCACATAGGGCTTTATATATATATATATATATATATATATATATATATATATATATATATATATATATATAAAAGCGAATTACAGTTAAAAGTGGTAAAAGTGGAACAATCATCAAGAACAGTCCACTTATTGCTATGGTGATATATATTGCCAGAATAAGGAATAATCAAAGAATTTTACTTCAAAGTATGGAAGACGTAAACATGTTCAAAGCTTCATTAACGTAACATAAATACATTGCCTGCACACCACTCTGTCCTTTAATGCCCACCTCCTTGTTATAGGGCACACAGTGTATAGGAATGTATAATGTAAAACATGGTGGGATTTCCCCACCCAGGGGAAATACAACTGGGCAGTGGCGGTGCGTCCATTGCACCCATCAATCTTCAATAGACAGATTCATGCATTGCATGAATCTATCTATTGTCGCTGCTGCCGCCCCCTATTCAGGTGTCCAGCCCCT
Organism: Aquarana catesbeiana; assembly: GCF_042186555.1. Classification (NCBI taxonomy): domain Eukaryota; kingdom Metazoa; phylum Chordata; class Amphibia; order Anura; family Ranidae; genus Aquarana; species Aquarana catesbeiana. Next base: position 405,533,488 of record NC_133329.1, read on the forward strand.
TGTCGGGCATCGGGCATCTGAATTACAGCGGAGGGGGTGTTGGCTCTAATAGGCTTCCAAATTGGTAAACAGCGGGCACACTGCTGTGCGTTCGCTGCTTATACAGTGCTGTGTTAGGAAATCAAATAAATCACTTCCCTAACACTGACCTTCCTCTCAGCCAATCAGGTGCACTGGGTCTGGTTACCTGTCACCTGATTGGCTGAAGCGACAGGCGCTGTGATTGGATGCCTATCGGAGGGAGCGTGGAGCAACGCGCTGACCTGAGACAGGTAAGTGCCGGGCGGGGGGGACACTGGCAGGATTTAATGGGCAAACTGGTGGCAATTGATGGGGCAAACTGGCAGCAATTGATGGGGCAAACTGGCGGCAATTGATAGTTACAGTGGCTGCGTTTGATGGGCACAGTGGCTGTGTTTAATAGGCACAGTGGTGGCAATTTATGGGTACAGTGGCTGGGCTTGATGGCACAGTGGCTGCGTATGATGGTACAGTGGCAGCGTTTAATGGGCACAGTGGCTGCAATTGATGGGTACAGTGGCTGCGTTTGATGGGGCACAGTGGCAGCAATTTATGGGTACAGTGGCTGCGTTTGATTGGCAGGGCACAGTGTTGGCAAACTAAGGGCACAGTGGCAGTGTTTGATGGTATACAGCTTTTCAAAGATAATCTGGCACTTAAACAAAACATGGAAGAGAGAGAGAGAGAGGGAGAGAGAGGGAGAGGGAGAGGGAGAGAGGGAGAGAGAAAGAGAGGGGGGAGAGAGAGGGAGAGAGAGGGGGGAGAGAGAGAGAGAGGGGAGGGAGAGAGAGAGGGGAGAGAGAGAGGGGGGAGAGAGAGAGGGGGGAGAGAGAGAGGGGAGAGAGAGGGGGAGAGGGGGAGGAGAGAGAGGGGGAGGAGAGAGAGGGGATGAGAGAGAGGGGGAGAGAGAGAGAGAGAGAGAGAGAGGGGGAGAGTGAGAGAGGGGGGAGAGAGAGAGAGGGGGGAGAGAGAGAAAGGGGGGAGAGAGAGGGGGAGAGGGGGGGATAGCGGGGGAGAGTGGGAGAGGGGGAGAGAGAGAGGGGGGGAGAGAGAGAGAGACAGAGACAGAGAGGAGAGAGAGAGAGAGAGAGAGAGAGAGAGGGGGGAGAGAGAGAGAGAGGGGGGAGAGAGAGAGATGTTTAGTACCTTAATTCTTGTGCTGCAGCTGCACGGCCGGCCATTCACTTCTATTCTCCTCGTGCAGATTAGTGGGCGGTGCTGGCGCCGCACGGGATGAGTCATGAAGGCAAATAATCAAGCAGCACGGCGTTCTCCTGCTCCTCCCCTCAGGCACACAGACACGGCGCAAGAAGGGCGGAGGAGACACAGTGACACAGGCACACAGCCATTGCATGGTGCGGCAGCCGCCGCTGCGCTGCTCTTTACATTGCTGACACTGTGACATAGGCTGGCAGCCAGCCAAGCTCCGAGGCAAAAGCAGCCCCAGCAGTACTTAGTGCAGCCAGCCTACTGGGATATTTCCCGGTATCCCGGTAGGCCAGTCCGGCCCTGGAGGGTACCCGGAAAGGATTCCAAGCTATGATCTATGAATCCAGTTTACAGGGATATCCCCACCTGGGAAGCCCAAGGCTCCCAAATAATTTTGAATTTATCCACAGTGTCCAGGATGGTATTTAAAATCTTTTCCTGCATCATTATCTAAGAAATTTTTTGTTTGGCTAAACGAAAGGATACTGTCGGAGATTTCCAGTACCGGCCAATGGTCATTTTGGCGCCAAGGAGGATAAACCTAATTAGAATCTGGTTAGATTTAGAAGTTTTAGGGATTAGACAGTTAAGTAGAGCAGTAGTTGGTTCTTGCTTAAGCGTACAGCCAATGGTTCTGCGAATAAGGAAGAATATCTTATTCCAAAACATTCTGATTCTAGGACATTCCCAAAAAATGTGTAGAAGAGTACCCAAATGATCGCATCCTCTAAAACATAGAGGGGATGCTTGGGGATAGAATTTGGCTAGATGAGTAGGTACTAAATACCAGTGTGTTAATATTTTGAGGCTAGCTTCAGTCAGAGAAGTGTTTAGGATACCTTTAAAAGAACGGGCAAAATTGGAGTGCCATAGGTCCAGGTCCCAGCTGAGGTCCAGATCATGCTCCCAGCTCAACATGTAGGACGCTTTCTCTGGTGGGTCCGCTAGAGATGAGTAAATGAGGGAGATACCCCCTCTCATGTCCATGGCTGAGGAACACCATTGTTCATAGGGAGTTACTGAGAGTGGTATTTTGCTCGTCTTTCAAATGAGATTCAGAAAATGTGATAATTGGTAGTATCTACATTTTTCTGAGGGGGCATATCAAGTTTTGAGGTACAGTATGGAAAAGTGAGGGGACCATTTGAGTTAAAGAAATGGCCAATTCTGTAAAGGCCTTTGTCTAGCCACCATTTGAAATGCACCTATCTGTGTTTATTAATCTGCCCAACAACAAATTGGCCAAGAAAAATGCAAAAACGCAAATTGCCGCAAAATCACGTGCGCAAAAATCTAAAAAACGCACAGCAAAAAAGCACTGCAGAAACAGAGCAAAAGCAAAAACTGCTTAGATGTGTACCGAGCCTTGTGTTGGCTACATGGATCAATTTTCAGGCGAGAATATTCAGATGAAAAATCTTTGTACATTTGCTGAATGAAAGAATGTTGTTTGAAATTTTCACTTGTTTTTAACATTCTGTTTTTAAAATGAATGTCATTTCTGAACGAAAACCACATACACTGTCGGACAATTCCTTTGACAAAGAAGTTTTGTATTATTTCCAAATTTTCCCATCACTGTGGTTGAAAATGAACGTCGATTTGACCTCACTAACATTTAGAAATATCGAACAAACGTTCTTAAAATTACATTTTTTTTGAAGGAAAACATTGTTTGTTCTTTAAATAAAAAAATTTGATCTCTGAGTCTGATAATATTTGCCAGATTCACCCTTTAATAGCATATACAGTATATCTCTCCTCTAATAGTATATACAGTATATCTCCTCTAATAGTATATACAGTATATCTCTCCTCTAATAGTATATACAGTATATCTCCTCTAATAGTATATACAGTATATGTCCTCTAATAGTATATACAGTATACAGTATCTGTCCTCTGATAGTATACACAGTATATCTCTCCTCTAATAGTATATACAGTATATCTCTCCTCTGATAGTATATACAGTATATCTTTCCTCTAATAGTATATACAGTATATCTCCTCTAATAGTATATACAGTATATCTCTCCTCTAAAAGTATATACAGTATATCTCTCCTCTGATAGTCTGATAGTTTATACAGTATATCTCTCCTCTAATAGTATATACAATATATCTCTCCTCTGATAGTATATACAGTATATCTCCTCTAATAGTATATACAGTATATCTCTCCTCTAATAGTATATACAGTATATCTCTCCTCTAATAGTATAAACAGTATATCTCTCCTCTAATAGTATATACAGTATGTCTCTCCTCTAATAGTATATACAGTATATATCTCCTCTAATAGTATATACAGTATTAGGGGCGAGCTTCGAGTTCGAGTCGAACCCATGTTCGACTTGAACATCGTCGGTTCGTCGAATTGCGAACGATATGGGCCGTTCACACCAAATTCGAGTGGCGCATCACTGCCCATCATTCACTGCGGAATCGTAGTGCATTGCTGGCTGATGATCGGCCAAGCATGCACTATGACCCGCAAGCTTGGCCAATCACAGCGCCGTCTGTACAGAGAGCCGTAATTGGCCAAAGCCAGTATGGCTTTGGCCAATTATGGCTCAGGGGGTTTAGTACACGCCCCACACTATATAAGGCCGACTGCGTGGCGGCCTTGTGTAGTGTGTGTTGCGGCGGCGGAGAGATAGACAGAGAGACAGTGTCATTTGATTTAAGTTCGATAGAGAAGGCAGGCGAGTCAGTTAGCTGCACTTACAGTGTATTGTGTATATATATATGCATCCCAGGTGTTATATACACACTGTATTCAGTTTAGCTAGATCTGTTCCTGTTATTCTCTTCCTAATATACTGACAGGCAGGCAGGTGTTTTTACAGTATTTACAGTTAGTGTACTGTGTACCCTACACAGTTGCACCTACAGTATAGCTACCTGAAGACAAGTGCTGTTGTTCTTCTTCTGATCCTATTAATACCACAGGCAGGCAGCTTGAAGTATTTACAGTTAGTGTACTGTGTACCCCTGCACAGTGTGCACCTATAGCTACCTAAAGACAAGTGCTGGTGTTCTCATACTAATAATACTACAGGCAGGCAGTTGATTCTGCTAGCTGCAGTATAATCAGTATATATATATATACATCCCAGTTTTGTGCAGCTACATCTCCCTGCAGGCCATTAGTATGTCTGGAAGGCCAACAAGGAGAGGCAGACAGTCACAAGCCAATAAAAGAGGGCAAGCAGGCTCTGTGTCTAGAGGCAACAGTGCTGGTCGTGGACACGGTGCATCCTCATCAGCACGTAGACGTGGGACACGCCTGTCCTTTTTTTCGGCAGCTGGCCTGTGTTAAGCCGCAACATGCGGAAGGCTTGGTAGAGTGGATGACCAAGCCGTTCTCATCCTCCTCATCCTCTCTCACCCATGCTCAGGATACTTTGTCTGGCAAAGCAGCTGCCAACGCGGCCTCTTCCCTCGGCTCAATGGCATCAGTCACTCCTTCCCTAGCCCCACCATGTCCTCCTGCGGAGTCCCCTGAACTGTTTGACCACAGTGTTGGGTACATGCTCCAGGAGGATGCCCAGCGTTTTGAAGGCTCCAATGATGGTACCCAGCTAGAGGAAGGTAGTAACGTGAGCCCAGGCAGAGGGGGTGCCCAAGAAGGACAGCAATCTGGCAGTCATGATCCCCCAGCTGCAGCATACTGCCAGGTTTGCTCCAGTGATGAGGAGGGAGGGGATGATGAGGTCACTGACTCCACGTGGGTGCCTGATAAGAGGGAGGAGGAGGAGGCACATCACCAACGAGGCAGGATGCCCTCCAGGGGCCAGCTTAAGGGCAGCACACCGACTGCATCACACCGTAGAGCTCCGCATGTGCAGGAAGCTGCTGTCTCTGCATGTTATTCCAAAAGTTCTTTGGTGTGGGCCTTTTTTGAGACGAGTGCATCAGATCGCTCCACTTCTATTTGCAACATATGTCTCAAGCGTATCTCGCGTGGCCAAAACATCACCCGCTTGGGCACCACATGCTTGACCAGACATACTTCGACCTGCCATGCAGTTCGTTGGCAAGCGTACCTAAAAGACCCACACCAAAGAACAAAGAGGGCCTCTCCTTGCTCCTCATCAGCTGAAATCTCCAACCCCACTATACCTTCAGATCTTTCTGAGACCTGCACTGAGGAATGAAGGTGTAGAATTAGGTGTGTCACAACCAAGTACTTGTGGGCAATCTGTTGTTTGTAAGCCCGTGAGAACTTCCTCTCGAGTTTGACCGTAGAGTAGGAAGTCATCCAGATATGGCATAAACTGGACCCCCCTTGATCAGACCTTGGTGATAGGCAGTCCCTATTAGTTGTTTATAGCAGATAATCATGTTGTTTACATGGGGAAGGGACACTTTTTTGTACCAGTCCTGGTTCTGCAAAAGACGTAAAACCATTGACTCGTACTGGGCATTAGTCATCACAACTAGGTTACCTCCCTTATCCGAGGGTTTTATAACCAGACGTGAGTCTGATTGTAATGATTTAAGGGCTGCTTTCTGTTGGCATGTTAAATTCGATAGTGTCAAATCTCTCCATTTAGTTTTTTTAATGTCATCGGTAACCTGTTGGGTGAAGGCCCAAACATTGGGGTTTCCCTGTAGTGTGGGAAAGGTTTTGGATTTGGATTTATATTCCCTGGGGGAGGAGAGAGGTAAAGGAGGAGGGTCATTGATGGAAGAATCAATTTGTCCTTCCTGATGTAGGAAGTGGGCTTCCAGAAGCTCAGTTTTGTCAATGTGTCCCTCGTCCCATAGCTCCATGAGCTCCTCCATGGCTTTAATATCATCCAAAGTCATATTTGTCCATGAGGATTCTTCTGAAGGTGTCTTTTGGGTGAGTGATTTGGGTTTATCATAAAGAATACGAAGCATTAGCTTGCGAGAAAACAGATTTAGGTCTTTGATGAGTTCAAACTGATCAATTTTCTGCGTCGGACAAAAGGATAATCCAAGCTCCAAGACAGAAATTTGATCAGGGCTGAGAGAAATGGGAGACAAATTAAGTACTTCAAATTTTTCGGCTGTTTCTGGAATGGTGATTCCGCATTTGTCGTGCAACCCCTTTTATGTGGGAAAAACGAAACGTCCCTTTTTCCATAGAATTAGAGACCATGTCTCCTTAGTCACCAAGAAGAAAATGGAGACCCCCATTAGCCGGCATTTGGGTTTATGCCATCAGTTTGATGACAAAAAAATGCATTTTTTTGCCCTGGAATATGCCCCCCCAATGAAAGAGGGGGAGACTATGACAGGATTCTGCTGCAACGAGAAACGAGGTGGATTTTTACCTTAAATGCCCTTAAATACTCTGTTTTAAATGATGTGTTAAGCTTTAAGCCTTTTCTTTAAAGGGTCCTCCTTTTTTTTTTTTAGACATGCATTTTCTTCCACCATTCATCCTATTTTTTAGGCATGATTCATGCCCTTTTTTCAATTATGCCGCGTACACACGGTCGGACTTTTCATCTACAAAAGTCCGACAGCCTGTCCGACAGACTTTCGGCAGACTTTCGGCGGACTTGCGGCGGACTTGCGGCAGACTTTCTAACGAACAGACTTGCCTACACACGACCACACAAAAGTCCGACGGATTCGTACGTGATGACTTACACCGGACTAAAATAAGGAAGTTGATAGCCAGTAGCCAATAGCTGCCCTAGCGTGGGTTTTTGTCCGTAGGACTAGCATACAGACGAGCGGACTTCGGGGTCCGTCGTAGTTACGATGTAAAGATTTGAAGCATGTTTCAAATCTAAAGTACATCGGATTTGAGGCTAAAAAAGTACGTTGAAAGTCCGGAGAAGCCCACACACGATCGGATTACCAGCCAGCTTTAGTCCGTCAGCGTCCGTTGGACTTTTGTAGCTGAAAAGTCCGACCGTGTGTACGTGGCATTAGATTTGTCTACCTGATTATGTATACCCATTTAACTAATAATTAATCTTCTTTTCATTATATCTATGTGCTCTTTGCCCTTTCGGTTTTCCCTCCACCTATATTTGGTATGCACGGACACCCGGGGCACCGAGTGGCTGGTCTCTAATCAATATTCCGACCGCTCGGTGTCCTTTATATGGGGACTGCCTATGACCTCGCACCCGGGCCTTATTGACCTTCCATCCCGCCATTTTCAGAGATCGAGAACTATTTTGGCTCCCTTGTATCTCCGTTGGCTTCTGTGTTGTCTATGTTTGGGCACCAGATTTTTAAAAATGGCCGCCGCTCAACGAACGCTCTTGCGTCATGAGCGTCGCCGCCATTTGGATAAGCCGGATGCGCGCGCATGCGCATTCCTCCTTACTAGTCCGCGGCGTGACGGCGGGGGTTACCCCCGCCAATTGCTGACATTTCTGCTCAAACGCGGGGCGGTGAACGGCTGTGGTCTCCCTGGCAGACCACTTCAGGATTCCTTTGTGCCAAACTTTGGATTTGATACCAGTAAGTGCTATATCCCTGGCCAAATCATTGATCCTTTATTGGATCTCTATCTTTCTGCTATCAATAGTATTCTCCATTAGTACATAGCTGCTTTCCTTTTTGAACTTATAGGTTCCCATCTGCTGTCCCAGCTAAACACGTTCCTTATTGTTTGATTTATGGGAGTGTATGGACCAGTACAACACCCTGCCGAGCAACGCTTACTTCCCATCTCTCTCTCTAAGGAACCTCTCACACAAGAGACAATCTGTCCTTAACCATCCCACGGATGTGACTTTAAAATCTTATTGATTCTACCCATTTCATCATGTAATTTTTTCAATTGCCTCCTTTTTTGGCTTATCATAAACAACTCTGTTTTAGGACCTATTATCCTATCTGATTGCCCGACTGTATTATATCTCTCATTTTTACAGAGTTTCATTTACTTCACATATAGGAATTGCTTTTCCTTATCCCCCTCTGCATACCTCTCCAGGAGGCCAGCCCTGAAGGGCATTGTGCACTGCGGTTGACCCTGACCCTCTAAGCCTCTCTTAACAGACTCTTTATGTCGGTAAGGTGAATTGGGTGGCTATAGTAAAATGTGTTTGTTTTTTTTCTTTCTTTTTTCTCTTTTTTTACTATTTATGTATATTTACTATTATGTTTCAAAGAATTATCATTTTTTCAAATGCACTGTATTCTGCTTTACAATTTTGATGCCATACTGTATGTATGTATTTATACTCTGTAATTGTTTTTCATTTGAATTTACTACCACATATAAACTATGATATTCAACATTTTGAATTTAAATTATGTGATTATTGTGTATATCTCTAGACATGAGTGCTTATTTTTTATTCATTCTCTACCTCTCTAGCTGATCAGATGCCACATTAAATATCTCCTGAAGAAGCTTAAAAAGTGAAACATGTCGAGAAAGTGGTATTAACCTCTGTATCATGCTTGTATAGATTTGTCTTGAAAGCATATCAACTTTGCTGCTTCATGTCTGTTTTCTCCTCTTAACAAATAGACCTTTTAAATAATATTCAAAATAAAATTTATACTATTTTTATTCTTGCTATTTTTCATTTTTGTCCATTGAGCACCCTTGGCCTCTCAGGAGGCCTCAAGTCCCTCTTTTTCCAAATGTGTTCTTCTTCTGGTTCTTCTGGTTCTTCCTCCGGTGTTCTCGTCCGGCATCTTCCTCTGCGGCATCTTCTTCCTTTCTTCTCCTCTGGCGATGATGGCATGGAGGGAGGCTCCCGCTGTGTGACGCTTCTCCTCTTCTGATGGTTCTTAAATAACGAGTGGCGGGGCCACCCAGTGACCCCGCCCACCTCTGACGCACCGGGACTTGACGGGGACTTCCCTGTGGCATTCCCTGTGATGTGAGAGGTGGGCGGGGTCACCTGTTACATAACCCCGCCCCCTTCTGGGGAAGAACCAGAAGAAGAAGAATATGGAGGAAGAAACCAAAGGAAGATAGAATATAAAAGAAAGAAGAAAGAAGAAGCATTTAAATAAAGGAATTGTCAAGAACAGTCTCTTGTCATTTTTAACATTTTTGACAGTTTTTTTGTGAAATGGTAGGGGTACTTTTGTACCCCCATACCATTTCACACAGGGGGGAGGGCCGGGATCTGGGGGTCCCCTTGTTAAAGGGGGCTTCCAGATTCCGATAAGCCCCCCGCCAGCAGACCCCCACAACCACAGGATATACAAGACACTACAGCAGGGATGTACAGCAATCAGTTGACGCGTTTCGCACTCATAACGGGTGCTTACTCATAGCTGACAAACATGGGAATAAAAATCATATATAAAGCCTAAATTACAAACCATGTGACCACATGATTAAATGAGTAATCAATAACAGCTGAAAGCCGACTGTGTGAGGTCTCAGCACCTGCTGTCAGGTGAACAGGCTTTAGAATGAAAACTCCCATGTTGATGATATATAAGCAACAGAATAAAAGGGAAAAAGAAAAAAATATAAAAAAGTTAAAAAATATGTATATAATGGATAATATTATATAATATGTGTATGTGTGAAAAATGTATTTGAAAATAAATATGTTGAAAGTGAAAACAAGTGATATATGGTGAAAAGTAATCGTCCTAATAAACATAAAATAAGAAATGAAGAGGACATAACAAAATAAAGTAAAATGTGGTGCAATAAATGGTAAAACTATAAAAAGTATGAGTATATCACTAGTGATGGTATATATGTAAAAATATCAAAGATAAAAATATAAATATGTATATTGCTTCTGCAAACAAAAAAGTCACCTATGTGAAAAATAGATGGTGTGGAGCAAATAAAAAGAACACAATATGGACAAAATATATGTGCCGTCATGTGATGGTGAGAGTGAAAAAATGTGTGTGTGCAGAAGTGAAACGCAAATGGTGTTAAAGTAAAATAATATGAGATGGAATGAAGGTGACTAGGATAACATAATGATGTTGTTAAACATGTGTTTAAAAACCAAAATAATTAAATATAAACCAAAATCGACCTGTGTATGTACGATCATGGGCGATTTGAATTCAAACCCAGGTGTAAAGTGCAATGACATGATGTCGGTAGTGATATGATTTCAGCCAAGGTTTGTATAGAGCTGTTAGAATAAAATAAATAAATATGTTTCTGCCAAAAAAGTCAGAATAAAGTGTGCCGAAGTTGGCCTGTTTGTGTATGAACATCAATGTAAGATTATTAGGCTCCGGGCTGGGTACAAGATAATAGTAAAATGTCGGCCAACATTTCTGTGGGGCCGTTTAGGTCTATTTTAAATGTATATGTCACAATGTAAGAGAAGATATTTATTATATTAGCTGTTGCTGATAAGGGACCCATTTATATATATAACAAATACAAAAAATAAAAATATATAGATAAATATGTATATAAATGTCAGCAGTGCTGAGACCCCAGCGAAAGGGAGCAACTTCCATCTCTTGCTTCTATAAGGCATAAGCTGTAACTAGCATAAAATTCTAATAATCAATGACAATATAGTTTGTGATACAAGAGATGAAACAATTTGATACATTGGCATAGGCAGGCGTTTGAAACAAGGTGTTGATCCAGTCTATAAATAAAAATTTTTTTCTGTTGCTTATATATCATCAACATGGGAGTTTTCATTCTAAAGCCTGTTCACCTGACAGCAGGTGCTGAGACCTCACACAGTCGGCTTTCAGCTGTTATTGATTACTCACTTAATCATGTGGTCACATGGTTTATAATTTAGGCTTTATATATGATTTTTATTCCCATGTTTGTCAGCTATGAGTAAGCACCCGTTATGAGTGCAAAATGCCTCAGGTGATTGCTGTACATCCCTGCTGTAGTGTCTTGTATATCCTGTGATCCAGCTTTTTAATAAAGGCACCTATTATTCAGTCCGGTGTGCGGCATCCAGATCACTTTGTCTATTCCTGCTCCACCCAGCATCAGCCAGCACCTGGGACTCTTTCCCTTTGAAGGATTCAAACTTGTTCATCCACTCTTTGATTTAGACCTACCTGAGCGGTGAAACTTTCCTCGCTTCAGCTACATTACATTCGGATCAAGGTCGGGACTTTAAGAGCAAACTGGTCCACAGACTATGTGAACTCTTATGCCGCGTACACACGGTCGGACTTTTCATCTACAAAAGTCCGACAGCCTGTCCGACAGACTTTCGGCAGACTTTCGGCGGACTTGCGGCGGACTTGCGGCAGACTTTCTAACGAACAGACTTGCCTACACACGACCACACAAAAGTCCGACGGATTCGTACGTGATGACGTACACCGGACTAAAATAAGGAAGTTGATAGCCAGTAGCCAATAGCTGCCCTAGCGTGGGTTTTTGTCCGTAGGACTAGCATACAGACGAGCGGACTTCGGGGTCCGTCGTAGTTACGACGTAAAGATTTGAAGCATGTTTCAAATCTAAAGTACGTCGGATTTGAGGCTAAAAAAGTACGTTGAAAGTCCGGAGAAGCCCACACACGATCGGATTACCAGCCAGCTTTAGTCCGTCAGCGTCCGTTGGACTTTTGTAGCTGAAAAGTCCGACCGTGTGTACGCGGCATTAAACAAAGAAATCCAGGACTACACCTTACCACCCCCAAGAGGATCCACAACCTGAGCGTTTCAACAGCACTCTGTTGAACATGCTGGGAACCCTCCCATTAGAGAAGAAACAGCATTGGGGAGATCATATCACTGCAATAGCTCATGCCTACATATGATTCTACCGGATTCTCCTCCTACTGATTGATGTTCAGGAGAGAGGCTTGCTTACCCATAGATTTAGCATTCGGAACGTCAATGGATCACACCTCTCAAGCCTCCTATAGGGGATATGTTGACTGGATCCAAAAGAACTTAAAGGTGGCTTATGAGAAAGCCAAGGAAGCCTCCACCATCAGCGAACAAAGGAATAAGAAGAACTTTGATCTTAAAGTGCGGGTCCAGGATCTACAACCTGTGGATCGAGTGTTGTTGCATAATCTAGGGGTGCCAGGAAAACATAAGTTGGCTGACCGATGGCGTTCCTAACCCTACATTGTTTGCAAATGACTGCCTGCACTGCCTGTGTATCAGATTTGGCTTGAAGGGAAGACTGCCCCCTATGTCCCGCTGGTGGGAACCAACTTTTACTATACATATTTTCTGTAAAGCATAAGCAAATTATTTAGGATTTTGCTGCAGACCTCATCAGTGATCTGGACATTATTTTGAAACACATGCTGAATGTTCCTATCAACACAAGTGGGACTGTGCTCTGTTTAAGGGAGCAACGTCTATAAGGAATCCTGGTTACTAAATAATTTCATGGACTGATACCCAAAAATACAATGCTCTAATTAATTAGTGACAGGATTAGACCACTGGCCGTTTTAGTTATATGACCATCTTTATCAATTTAGGTTATACAGCAAATATTTAGGAGGTATTCAGTTTTTGGGGAGATCATGAAGTGACCTGGATCCCCCATGGGTCATTCACAGGCAAACAGTCGAATGTATATTTTTTATTGAACAAAAGATCTTTTATATTTCTTGTTCATATACCATATATCTAAATAGAACCTTTACGTTAATAAGGTAATGAAACCAGTGTTAGAATATTTCTTGAATCTTCCAAATAAACTATTGTAAACAAAAAAAAAAAAGAATCTCAATATCAAGGGATATAAAAAGTGATACAAAACCTAGAAATCTAAATTAAATCTTTAGAGTAATAAATCAGTGAAAAGATCCCTTGATATTGGGATTCTAACACTGGTTTCATTACCTTATTAACTTATAGGTTCTATTTAGATTTTTATAGCGCTACACTTTTACATTCACATTTACTGCTTTGGTCTATAGCTGTGTTGGCTGCTGTTTATACCTACATTTTACACAGCGCTGTATTTTTCTTTTTTACATATACCATATATATTTTTTTGAATTAATGCAATTATTATTGCACGACAGTTCCTCTGTGAATGCTAGCTGGTGTCCGGACTTTGTTTTTGATTGTGTGTCTGTATTGTTTTATGTGTTTTTCTCTGATTTTTTTCTGTTTCATAGCACCATCCTTGAGAGTTCTTTCCTTTTAGGAAAACTCTTATAGCATTGTGAATGAAGTTGTCTTTATAGTCACATCATGAATTATCATATTTGGGCTAACTGTGAAACCAATAAATTTTGTACTTTTAGAATTAAAACCCTGATTAAGACCCTCTGTTACCTAAGTAGCTGCTATTTGACCCAGGTAGTCTTACCTAGGTCTCATTTCTGTATGCCCCCTTAAGACTTGGCATCAAAACCATTTGCTGCCCATTTCAGAGGCTGTTCGAGTACCCTCAGCCCCTTGCCCAGAGACATATCAGTCCCCAATGTTGCGGCCTAGGGTCAGGAAAACCTTTCCACCTGTACTTCCGGAAGAGGAAAGTGATGATGAGGAATTACCTGTATATACTCGAGAATAAGTCGATTTTTTCAGCACATTTTTTTGTGCTGAAAGTGCCCCCCTCGACTTATACTCGAGTCAAGCACTTTTATGTAGCAAAAAATTTCATTTTCCGAACCGAATTTGGGGCCCCGTATCTCAGGGCCACTTAGTGCTAGGAACCCCAAATTTGGTGTGCAAACCCAGTGGAACTGGTATCACAACATATCCAAAGCTGAAGTTCCTAGCCCTAAGTGGCCCTGAGATACGGGGCCCCAAAATAGGTTCGGAAAATGTCATTCTCTGCTGCAGAAAAGTGCTTGACATTTTCTGAACCGACTTCGGGGCCCTGTATCTTGGGGCCACTTGGTGCTAGGAACTTCAGCTTTGGAAATTTTATGGTGCTAGTTCCGCTGTGTTTGCACACCAAATTTGGGGTTCTTAGCCCTAAGTGGCCCCGAGATACGGGGCCCCAAATTCGGTCAACTGTGTCCATCTGCAGCAATGTCATTTTGGGACCCTTTGGGTTCAGAGACCCCAAATTTTGGCTGCAGCTAGGGGGCATCTAGGAACTCTTAACTACCAAGTTTGAAGTTCAGGGGACCTATGGCTGCAAATGGGCACAGTGAGGCTGCAAATGGGAACAGTGATGCTGCAAATTGGCATTGTTGACCCTCTTTTCCACTTACAGTAGCTGTGCATTTCTCACCCTCGTCTTATACTCGGGTCAATAAGTTTTTCCCATTTTTTTGTGGTAAATTAGGGCCTCAACTTATACTCGGAACGACTTATACTCGAGTATATACGGTACCTTTGGATTGGTTGTGGGTTCCCTCTTTGGAAGATGATGCCATTGGTCCTGATGTTGAAGAAGAAGAAGAAGAAGAAGGCTGTCCAGGGAAAGGCTCCCATTTGCCCAACACTGAGGTGGTAGCCCCCTACACATTTAAGGAAAATAAAGAAGTCAAGTTGGAACCCCATGAAGTGTCCAATGCGGCTGATACACTCATCCCTCCTACTAACACAACAAGGAGAGAGACAGTCTCAGAGCCGGGGTTAGAGCCTGAAGTAGAACCAGAACGGGAAGCTGGATGCAGTTTTTGGGAAGCTGAACAGGGACCTGAGTCACTGAAAGACATACATTCTCGGTTGAGGCAAAAGACATGTCCCCAAAGAGATTGACTTATGACACTCTTGGAGAAAATTCTGATGAACTCATACCCACAACGAAACATCCCAGTCAAGCACTTGCCTCCTTTACAGAGTCTTTAGTAAAGGATGATCTTGATCCACCCCCTGACACTGCTGGGTGGGCCACTAATTTATTACTGGCCTGTCATGAACTTAATATGACTTCCTCCTGTTAATGTATATGATTTGTTATCAGAGGACCCTTCACTAAGTCAGTTATTAGCTGTTGCCACTTCTAGTCTATTGGATAGTTAATTGTTTAGCTTTCACAATGCAGTAAAGTGATTCCAGGTGCTCTGTATTTAGGGACCAAAGACTTTCAAGTAGGGGGAGGATGTAGCAATATGGACTAGAAGCATAAAGCACTGTACCTTTTAGCCTTTCAAAGTATCACTTGTCCCTCCAGTGATCAATGCATCCAGTGACATCATATCTGTGTGCCAAATAAAAGGATTGTGGGATGAATAGTCCTCCCGTCAGACAATTGTGTGCCAGGACTATATATCCCAGGGATCTTTGCTGCCACCTGAAGATTGCTGGGAGCAGCTATAAAAGCAGCTCTCTTCCTCCTGGGCCTGACGCAAGATGGACCTCTCTGTGCAGCAGGGAGAGAGAGGTCTTGGCCTACCACGCAAAGTCTTACTTCCAATCCGTGGCCTGAAGGACATAGCTCTGTTGTTCACAGTCGGACATCCTTTCCAGTACCACTCCAGTCGCCTGCCTGACGGTGTGTGTGACAAGCTTCACGTCGGGAGATCGAGACAGTGGGTCCGCTGCACAAGTGTCGCTACACGAGTGCCTGTTCAGAAGACATCGACCTTTATCCATTCTTTGCCACTCCATTCTTTGCCACCTTTACATTGATACACTTTTCACAGACATCTTTACTCCAAGATCACTTTACTGCACCATTTGAACACTGTGCTTAGACACCTTTAGCTTACTTCACTACAAGGAATCTACTATTCCCACTACACCCAACGTGCTACATATAAAAAATGACATTGATGTTTTTGCCACAGTGCTTTAAGTATACCACATTTTTTTTAATTCAAGTAATGGGGCCCAGTTTTATTATCCCGCTGATTTCATAAAATGTCCATGGATGCAACCAATTCTATTAAAGGTCTGCATATTAATAAAGATATATACAGTACATATTACTTTTTATACAATTTAGATGTTGCAAGTTAGTTACCACACCTAAATATCATTGCTCAATTGTATTATACATTAAAAAGGTACGTTTTACACTTACAATCAGAGGCATCTTCTTTCTTGTCTTCAGCTACTTTATGGCCACGTAAATCTCTTCTTGCCTTCTGCCAATAAAGAATTATCAATGTGATTAAAACCTTTAAATACATCAACGGGGTGAATAAGGTTCAGGAGGGCAGTTTTTTCAGTATGAAACCAAAATCAAAAACATGGGGACATGACCTCAAACTAACTGGAGGAAATTTCAAAACTAATTTTAGAAAGTATTATTTTACTGAAAGGGTAGTTGATGCTTGGAATAAACTTCCAGCAGAGGTAGTGAGACAGTCAACAGTAAATGGCTTCAAACATACTTGGGACAAACATAGAACTATACCCAAGAAAGAAATGCAAAAAAATAAAATAAATGGGCAGACTTGATGGACTATGCAGTCTTTTTCTGCCGTCACTTTTCTATGTTTAAAGTGATATTAAAGTGATTGTAAAGTCTCGTTTTTAAATAATAAAAATAAATAACAAACATGTTATACTTACCTCCTCTGTTTCAGTTGGTTTTGCAAAGAGCAGCCTGGATCCTCCTCTTCTCGGGTCCCTCTTTGCTGCTCCTGGCCCCTTCCTCCTATCGAGTGCCCCCTCAGTCAGCAACTCCCTATGGGGGCACCCGAGTCAGAGCTCCGTGTCCATTCAGACACGGAGCCCCAACCTGGCCCCGCCCCCTTTCTCCCCTGATTGTCTGACTGACTTTGACAGCCGCAGGAGCCAATGGCGCCACTGCTGTGTCTCAACTGGAGGAGTGTCCCGGACGGCTTAGACATTCGTGGATGGGGCGTGGCCTGGACATGGTGAAGCTGCATCTTGTGAGAGCTCCGGGCCTAGCCCTGCCTTTCCCAGCTAATTCACCCTCATAACACCGGTATGCTATCAGCTAAGCGGAACAGGACAAGAGCAGCTCCCCGGGTGACCCGCTCCAGCATTTCCAAGGACGACATACACCACTATTTCTTGCAACTCCAGAAAGTTTCCCCGGGCGTCAGAGTGGCGGCTCCACGTGGCTCCCTGTGAGAGGCCCAGGTCACAGACACGGCCCCTCAACTACACCAGACTGTTTTTCAGAAACCCTGACGGCCTTTCGGCCAGAGATGTGCCTCACCCCACAACTACCGGAAGTAAGCCAGCTGGACCAGGACATTCAGGCCTTACTACAGGCACTCCCCGTAAGAACAGACATTGAAGCCCTGATCCTTCGGCTGGAGGAAACCCACCGTTGGGACATCCAGGATGTACAGGAGGATGTGACCACACTCAATGACAGGGTGGCTACAGGGGAAGCCGCTTTCTCTATCCTGACAAGCTACGTGATAGCTTTGGAACAGACCTGAGACACTCACTGGGACATGACAATCGCCCTCCAGCTCCACCTCGAGGATATCGAGGACCGGAGCCGCCGAAACAACCTACGTCTCCAGGGCCTCCCGGAAGCCACGGGGACTGAGGATCTCGGAGAGATGGCAGTGGCGATCTTCCACCGGGTCTTGGAGTCCCCCTCTGAGACGCTGATTATTGACAGGATACACAGAGCCCTGGGCCCCAGATCCCTGGACCCCGCCAGACCGTGAGATGTGGTGTGTAGACTACATCGCTACACCCAGAAGGAGAGCATATTGCGTAAAGCATGGGAACAGAGAGACATGGAATATGATTGGGCTCCCATCTGGATCTTACCGGACCTCTCCCGAGCGACACTGAAATGCTGAGGTTTCCTGCGCCTCATCCTGGAGCTGGTGAAACAGTGTGGCTGTACCTATCGCTGGGGATACCCGCTGGCCATTGCCTTCAGAAAAGATATGGCTGCCTTTACCCTGCATACACCAGTGGAGCTACCAGCACGGTTTTCTTTCCTCGGCACTACCCCCATACAGGTACCGGACTGGCTTATATACCTCCCGCGTCCCGCGTGGAGTGATCTAAATCTGGGGGGGGTTTCTGTTTCCCATTGTTTTGTTCTGATCCTCGCTGCTCCAATCCCAGACGAGTAAAAGGACTCCTGAACCTATAAACTGTACCTGCTACACAGTATGTCGGGATTTGTTCTTGCAGCACTAACGCCAAGCCATGCTTATTACAATGTTACTCCTGTATCTTGAATTGCAGGTCTATGTGCCGTGAATGACTTATTGTTGTATGTTTTATCTCTGCATGCAGAACAACAGGATGTAATCTAACAGGTCACTCTCAGAACATATGCTCCTACCAGATACATGTTGCAGGAACACCTCCACCCGCTCATAGCCACAGGTTGGATTCTCTCATATGGCCTCCCCTGATCGGTGATCCGAGAAGGGGACGCCTTGTGCGCACCGTGATATGGCCGCTTGCTGACAGCCCATGGGTACATCTGAGATCCGCCGAGCCGGAGTCTAGGGCACCCTCTCGAGTCTGCCCTGGGCTGAGATAGGGGGGACATGTTTTAGGATTGGGCCGGTGAGGACCCAGCTCCTGGAGCCACACCTCCGTAGACACCACGTCGGCTACACTCTCCACACCGGTGGATACACTGGACCGGATCTTGCATGGGTTGGGAGGTCCCTGGACGGTCAATAGATATAGATATGAAGGGGGAATGTTTTATCATTCTATCCCTATACACGTAAAATATTGCCGCAGCTATTCCTCTTTTATAGTGGGTGATGGGAATGCCGCGCCGCTGACAGAGCTTATGTCACTCTGGAGGTGGACCTGGGGGCGGTGGTGGTGGTGGTGCACTTGTGGTCTGGTGGGGGACCCCAGATATACAATGACGCTTACAGACAGCTCAAGTTTCTGTTATTCTGTTTTGTATTTGCCTTACATTACCTCAAGTATTAATAATAATGTTGATTGCATGCCGATAAGTTATGTTATTTTACTATGGATGCTGGGGGAGGTAAGCGGGCTGGGAGATCTCTTTCTAGAGCTCTGTCTAGACACTTCCCCATACAGGAATACGCTCAATTCCCAGTCGTTTACTGGTGAGCGTCTTAGCAAAATTTTGCTACCTGCTTTTGCTTAGACTGAGGTCACTACCTCTTGTGGCGGCCTCTTCTCAGGTATGCCTGCCCTTCACTACCTTTTTCTATCCTATTCTATCCCCCCTTCTTCCCCCTCCCCCCTCCTTGTTCCCTCCCATGAAAATGGACGTACTCAGAATAGTCTCACTTAATGCGAAAGGGCTCAATGCCCCTGAAAAAAGTACAGGAAACGCATTTCAGATACGACAAACTACTGTCCTCGAGTTTACAGAGGGACACTTAATGCTGGGTGGCGATTTTAACATTCCATTGATCCCTATAGAAGATGCCTCATCGGGGTCCTCCATCGTGTCTTCCTACACTATGTATTTTGTATTACTCTTTCTTATGTTGGCCTTATGGGTCTTGTCTTTTTTCGGACTATATAAAAAAAAAAATTTGAACGGAAGAAAAAAAAAGACATTCATGGACATCAATGGAGAGATGAGGGGCTCCAGTAAGTAATTGGGGGGGGTGCTGGTGAGGCTGCTACACACAAGTTTTTTTTAATCTTAATGCATAGAATGCATTAATATAAAAAGCCTTCTGCCTTTACAACTCCTTTAATGTCTTGTTTTATTTTTTATTTATCTAATGGTTTTGCACAGATCTGGTGGGATAGGATCAGTGGCAGTGCTGGGGGGTGGGGGTGGCATCAGTGGCAGTGCCTGGGGGATGGCATCAGTGGCAGTGTTGGGGGTGGGATCAGTGGCAGTGCTGGGGGAGGGGAGTAGGATCAGTGGCAGTGCTGGGGAGGCAGTGCTGGGAGGGGGAGTCAATGGCAGTGCTAGGGAGGCAGTTCTGGGAGGGGGGTCAGTGGCAGTGCTGGGAGGGAGGTCAGTGGCAGTGCTGGGCAGGCAGTGCTGGGAGAGAGGGTTATTGGAAGTGCTGGGGGGCTCTGTGGCAATGCTGGGGAGGCAGTGCTGGGAGGGGGGTCAGAGGCAGTGCTGAGAGGGGGTGGGGGTCAGTGGCAGTGCTGGGGAGGCAGTTCCGGGAGGAGGGTCAGTGGCAGTGCAAGGGGAGGCAGTGGCAGTGCTGGGTGAGGCAGTGTGGGGAGGGGGGTCAGTGGCAGTGCTGGGAGGGGGTGGGGGTCAGTGGCACTGCTGGGGAGGCAGTGCTGGGAGGGGGGTCTGTGGCAGTGCTGGGGGAGGCAGTGCTGGGAGGGGGGTCAGTGGTAGTGCTGGGGAAGCAGTGCTGGGAGGGGGTGGGGGTCAGTGGCAGTGCTGGGAGGGGGGGTCAGTGGCAGTGCTGGAGGGGCAGTGGCAGTGCTGGGGAGGCAGTGCTGGGAGGGAGGGTTAGTGGCAGTGCTCGGAAGGCAACATTGACACCTATGCCGAGATGAGGAGATGGAGTCTCCTCCAGCCCCTCCCACTTCAGTCCTCACAAGTCAGCTGATCTGTAGTCTTCGCCCCTCGCCATTCTGCAAATTAAATGGGCGGTCACAGGCTCCAGGAATGGCCCAGCTGTTGCAGCTGCTTTGTGCCCCACATGCAGCCTGGAGGGCTCCGCTCACTGGGATGCACCATCTGGCTGCCTAGACAGGGGGAGACACTGAGCTTTTCACGTCTGGAATTCCTCTTTCCTTCTGTCCCCAACCTGCACAGCCAGGCAAAGAGCTGCACAGCGCCCCTGACTCATGTACACTGATAGCGGCGCCCCTGCACACAAAAATGCTGGGGGAAAAATGTGGGCATCAAATTGCAGACCCTCTCAAACTGTTGCGTGGGACCAATGGGCCCACTGGGACCCATGGTAGGGCTGGAACTGATTTATTTTAAAGTGGTTCTAAAGGCAGAAGGTTAAGGTTTATAAAGATAAAAAACCTTGTGTGTGCAGCACACCCCTCAGCCCCCCTAATACTTACCTGAGTCCCATCTCCAACCAGTGATGTTGCACAAGAGGCTCAGCTGTCTGGCACTCTCCCTCCTCATTAGCTGAGAAAGCAGCGGGCTCCAATGGCTCCCAATGCTGTCAATCAAAATCAGTAAGCCAATGAGGAGAGAGGGGGCGGGGCCGGGCCACAGCTCCGTGTCTGAATGGACACACAGAACAGCAGCTCAGCCCTGGTGCCTCAGCAAGTGGGAGGGGCCAGAAACATCAGAGAAGGGTCTGGGCTGCTCTGTGTAAAACCACTACACAGAGCAGGAAGGTATTGTTTGTTAAACAAAAAATAACAATATTTTGATATCACTTTAATGTTTAATTAAATTAGAGGGTTTTGCTGGTTTAAGTATTATATTTTTCATTACACAATTATAATATATAGATGTTCAATTTTTGAATAAAATTTACTTAAAGAGCCCAAAGAACAAACAAGAGAACAAAGAGGAAGTAAACCCTGATGGGTGTTACTTCCTCTTTGTTTCCCTGCAAAGGTAAAGCATAATGGGATACAATGCATAGTAGCCCATTATGTGACACTTACCTGCAGGAGAAGCCCGCGATGTCCCCGTCTTCCTAGCGAGCGTCCATTCTTCACCCCTCTTCCTTCCAGGGGCCGCGAACTACGGCTCTGTGACTGGCCGGAGTCGCGTGATGTCGTGTGACTTCACTCCCGTGCGCAAGTCCCCTTTAAGGGCATGACCCGAGCTATAAATTGCCCTACAGCTATTTGCAAATATCTCATAGACCGTGCAGGTCTGGGGGATATTTCAAGCACCTACAGGTAAGCCTTAATCTAGGCTTACCTGTAGGTTAAAGCGGTTGTAAAGGGTTTACAACCACTTTAATTATTGAACAGGTATGTGTCCAAGACATGTTCCAAGGTAGAAACAATAATTTGTTATACTTACTGTTATATAATTTATTTCTTTTTTTGTACAGTTTTAACCACTTGACGACCGCCTCACGCCGATGTACGTCGGCAAGGTGGCATGGACAGGCAAAATCACGTACATGTACGTGATTTGCCTTCCGCGGGTGGCCGAGGCGGTCGTCTTTTGTTCCCCGGCGATCGGAGGTGAGGGGGAGGCCATCCGTTCGTGGCCCCCCCCTCGCGATCGCCGCCGGCCAATGGGAACATTCCTTTGCTGCTGTATGCTAAACAGCAGCAAAGGAAATTATGTCATCTCTCCTCGGCTCGGTAGTTTCCGTTCCAGCGCCGAGGAGAGAAGACTTCACTGTGAGTGCACCAACACTACACACACAGTAGAACATGCCAGGCACACTAAACACCCCCGATCCCCCCCCCCCGATCGCCCCCCCGATCACCCCCCAATCACCCCCCCCTGTCACAAACTGACACCAAGCAGGTTTTTTTTTTTTTTTTCTGATTACTGTATTGGTGTAAGTTTGTGACAGTTACAGTGTTAGGACAGTTACTGTTAGCCCCCTTTAGGTCTAGGGTACCCCCCTAACCCCCCCTAATAAAGTTTTAACCCCTTGATCACCCCCCGTCACCAGTGTCACTAAGCGATCATTTTTCTGATCGCTGTATTAGTGTCACTGGTGACGCTAGGTAGGGACGTAAATATTTAGGTTCGCAGTCAACGTTTTATAGCGACAGGGACCCCCATATACTACCGAATAAATTTTTTAACCCCTTGATTGCCCCCTAGTCAACCCTTTCACCACTGATCACCGTATAACTGTTACGGGTGACGCTGGTTAGTTCGTTTATTTTTTATAGTGTCAGGGCACCCGCCGTTTATTACCGAATAAAGGTTTAGCCCCCGGATATGCATCGCCCCAGGCAGCGTCAGATTAGCGCCAGTACCACTAACACCCACGCACGCACCGTACACCTCCCTTAGTGGTATAGTATCTGATCGGATCAATATCTGAACCGATCAGATCTATACTAGCGTCCCCAGCAGTTTAGAGTTCCCAAAAACGCAGTGTTAGTGGGATCAGCCCAGATACCTGCTAGCACCTGCGTTTTGCCCCTCCGCCCGGCCCAGCTCAGCCCACCCAAGTGCAGTATCGATCGATCACTGTCACTTACAAAACACTAAACGCATAACTGCAGCGTTCGCAGAGTCAGGCCTGATCCCTGCGATCGCTAACAGTTTTTTTGGTAGCTTTTTATTGAACTGGCAAGCGCCAGCGGCCTAGTACACCCTGGTCGTAGTCAAACCAGCACTGCAGTAACACGTGGTGACGTGGCGAGTCCCATAAGTGCAGTTCAAGCTGGTGAGGTGGCAAGCACAAGTAGTGTCCCGCTGCCACCAAGAAGCCCATAGTGCCCTTCCTGCTGCATTCGCCAATCCTAATTGGGAACCCACCGCTTCTGCAGTGCTTCCCCCATTCACATCCCCAACCAAATGCAGTCGGCTGCATGAGAGGCATTTTCTTTATGTCCTCCCGAGTACCCCTACCCAACGAACCCCCCAAAAAAGATGTTGTGTCTGCAGCAAGCGCGTATATAGGCGTGACACCCGCTATTATTGTCCCTCCTGTCCTGACAATCCTGGTCTTTGCATTGGTGAATGTTTTGAACGCTACCATTCACTAGTTGAGTATTAGCGTAGGGTACAGCATTCCACAGACTAGGCAAACTTTCACAGGGTCTCCCAAGATGCCATAACATTTTGAGAGACCCGAACCTGGAACCGGTTACCGTTATAAAAGTTAGTTACAAAAAAAGTGTAAAAAAAAAAAAAAAATATAAAATAAAAAAAAATTGTTGTCGTTTTATTGTTCTCTCTCTCTCTATTCTCTCTCTATTGTTCTGCTCTTTTTTACTGTATTCTATTCTGCAATGTTTTATTGTTATGTTTTATCACGTTTGCTTTTCAGGTATGCAATTTTTTATACTTTACCGTTTACTGTGCTTTATTGTTAACCATTTTTTTGTCTTCAGGTACGCCATTCACGACTTTGAGTGGTTATACCAGAATGATGCCTGCAGGTTTAGGTATCATCTTGGTATCATTCTTTTCAGCCAGCGGTCGGCTTTCATGTAAAAGCAATCCTAGCGGCTAATTATCCTCTAGACTGATTTTACAAGCCGTGGGAGGGAATGCCCCCCCCCCCACCGTCTTCCGTGTTTTTCTCTGGCTCTCCTGTCTCAACAGGTAACCTGAGAATCCAGCCGGTGATTCAGCCAGCTGACCATAGAGCTGATCAGAGACCAGAGTGGCTCCAAACATCTCTATGGCCTAAGAAACCGGAAGCTACGAGCATTTTGTGACTTTGATTTCCCTGGATGTAAATAGCGCCATTGGGAAATTGGGAAAGCATTTTATCACACTGATCTTGGTGTCGTCAGATGCTTTGAGGGCAGAGGAGAGATCTAGGGTCTAATAGACCCCATTTTTTTCAAAAAAGAGTACCTGTCACTACCTATTGCTATCATAGGAGATATTTACATTCCCCGAGATAACAATAAAAATGATTAAAAAAAAAAATGAAAGGAACAGTTTAAAAATAAGATAAAAAAGCAAAAAAATAATAAAGAAAAAAAAAAATCACCCCTGTCGCCCCCTGCTCTCGCGCTAAGGCGAACGCAAGCGGCGGTCTGTCGTCAAACGTAAACAGCAATTGCACCATGCATGTGAGGTATCACCGCGAAGGTCAGATCGAGGGCAGTAATTTTTGCAGTAGACCTTCTCTGTAAATCTAAAGTGGTAACCTGTAAAGGCTTTTAAAAATGTATATATTTTGTTGCCACTGCACGTTTGTGCGCAATTTTAAAGCATGTCATGTTTGGTATCCATGTACTCGGCCTAAGATCATCTTTTTTATTTCATCAAACAAAAGTGTGTTTTTTCCCCAAAAAATGCGTTTGAAAAATCGCTGCGCAAATACTGTGTGAAAAAAAAAAATGAAACACCCATCATTTTAATCTGTAGGGCATTTGCTTTAAAAAAATATATAATGTTTGGGGGTTCAAAGTAATTTTTTTGCAAAAAAAATAACTTTTTCATGTAAACAATAAGTGTCAGAAAGGGCTTTGTCTTCAAGTGGTTAGAAGAGTGGGTGATGTGTGACATAAGCTTCTAAATGTTGTGCATAAAATGCCAGGACAGTTCAAAACCCCCCCAAATGACCCCATTTTGGAAAGTAGACACCCCAAGCTATTTGCTGAGAGTCATGTCGAGTCCATGGAATATTTTATATTGCGACACAAGTTGCGGGAAAGAGACAAATTTTTTTTTTTTTTTTTGCACAAAGTTGTCACTAAATGATATATTGCTCAAACATGCCATGGGAATATGTGAAATTACACCCCAAAATACATTCTGCTGTTTCTCCTGAGTACGGGGATACCACATGTGTGAGACTTTTTGAGAGCCTAGCCGTGTACGGGACCCCGAAAACCAAGCACCGCCTTCAGGCTTTCTAAGGGCGTGAATTTTTGATTTCACTCTTCACTGCCTATCACAGTTTCGGAGGTCATGGAAAGCCCAGGTGGCACAAACCCCCCCCCAAATGACCCCATTTTGGAAATTAGACACCCCAAGCTATTTGCTGAGAGGTATAGTGAGTATTTTGCAGACCTCACATTTTGTCACAAAGTTTTGAAAATTGAAAAAAGAAAAAAAAAAATGTTTTTTCTCGTCTTTCTCCATTTTCAAAAACAAATGAGAGCTGCAAAATACTCACCATGCCTCCCAGCAAATAGCTTGGGGTGTCTACTTTCCAAAATGGGGTCATTTGGGGGGGGTTTGTGCCACCTGGGCATTCCATGGCCTCCGAAACTGTGATAGGCAGTGAAGAGTGAAATCAAAAATTTTCACCCTTAGAAATCCTGAAGGCGGTGATTGGATTTCGGGGCCCCGTACGCGGCTATGCTCCCAAAAAGTCCCACACATGTGGTATCCCCATACTCAGGAGAAGCAGCTAAATGTATTTTGGGGTGCAATTCCACATATGCCCATGGCCTGTGTGAGCAATATATCATTTAGTGACAACTTTGTGCAAAAAAAAAAAAAATAAAAGTGTCACTTTCCCGCAACTTGTGTCAAAATATAAAATATTCCATGGACTCAATATGCCTCTCAGCAAATAGCTTGGGGTGTCTACTTTCCAAAATGGGGTCATTTGGGGGGTTTTGTGCCACCTGGGCATTCCATGGCCTCTGAAACTGTGATAGGCAGTGAAGAGTGAAATCAAAAATTTACACCCTTAGAAATCCTGAAGGCGGTGCTTGGTTTTCGGGGCCCCGTACGTGGCTAGGCTCCCAAAAAGCCCACACATGTGGTATCCCCGTACTCAGGAGAAGCAGCTGAATGTATTTTGGGGTGCAATTCCACATAGGCCCATGGCCTGTGTGAGCAATATATCATTTAGTGACAACTTTTTGTAAATATTTTTTTTTTTTTTTGTCATTATTCAATCACTTGGGACAAAAAAAATAAATATTCAATGGGTTCAACATGCCTCTCAGCAATTTCCTTGGGGTGTCTACTTTCCAAAATGGGGTCATGTGGGGGGGGGTTTGTACTGCCCTGCCATTTTAGCACCTCAAGAAATGACATAGGCAGTCATAAACCAAAAGCTGTGTAAATTACAGAAAATGTACCCTAGTTTGTAGACGCTATAACTTTTGCGCAAACCAATAAATATACGCTTATTGACATTTTTTTTACCAAAGACATGTGGCCGAATACATTTTGGCCTAAATGTATGACTAAAATTTAGTTTATTGGATTTTTTTTATAACAAAAAGTAGAAAATATCATTTTTTTTCAAAATTTTCTGTCTTTTTCCGTTTATAGCGCAAATAATAAAAACCGCAGAGGTGATCAAATACCATCAAAAGAAAGCTCTATTTGTGGGAAGAAAAGGACGCAAATTTCGTTTGGGTACAGCATTGCATGACTGCGCAATTAGCAGTTAAAGCGACGCAGTGCCAAATTGGAAAAAGACCTCTGGTCCTTAGGCAGCATAATGGTCCGGGGCTCAAGTGGTTAAGTGCTACAAATACCATTCTTATGAAACATGTTGAGAAAGTAACATCATTGTAGCATGGAAAATGTCATTATAACTGCTTTCTGGTAGTAAAGACCATGATATGTTACTGATTTTATGTTTTTAAATGGATTTGGAATAAAATTGTTTCACGATTTTATGGAATATACTGTATGAATGTATCCTTGTTAGTTAAGCACGCATAAAGTCCCCTATTATCTTAATTTATTTGTTTATTTCTGTGTAAATGAATTTGATCTTTATTTTTAGCACAGTCGTTATCATTTGTTATTAACTTCATGGTAAGAGCTGCATCAAGACTGGCGAGACAAAATATAGTCAACAGTAAAAGTAATCGCTTATTATATTTATCAACAAGTGAATAAGAGAGGTGGTAACATTTCCGAAACAAAGGGTTTGACCCTTCTCCCCAAAATAAAGTCCTGTTGGGGAGACAGGTCAAACCCTTTACCAACAAATGAGCCTACATACAGTAAATACACAATTAACAATAACACCAGAGCAAAAAATAAGTTCCCGTAGCTGCCCATTATAAAGTCTGAGGTTGGTATCTAAGGAGTTTTAAAAGTTTGCATTTTTATAATTTGATTTAACTAAGAGATAGCACTAATTTTCTGTGTTTTATTTATGTAAAATCTGTATAGTGTTCTCTTAATTACTTTGACATGCACTAAACTAACGCAAGACAAGTTTTTCCATAAGGCTCACATATGTACTCTCTAATGCTCTGTACACACGGTCAGACTTTCCGACGGAAAATGTGCGATCGGAGCTTGTTGTCGGAAATTCCGACCGTGTGTAGGCTCCATCGGACTTTGTCCATCGGAATTTCCGACACACAAAGTTTGAGAGCTGGATGTAAAATTTTCCGACAACAAGCTCCGATCGCACATTTTCCAATCGTGTGTACAAAATTCCGATGCATGAAGTGCCACACATGCTCAGCATCAAGCAGAAGAGCCGCACTGACTATTGAAATTCATTTTTCTCGGCTCGCCATACGTGTTGTACGTCACCGCGTTCTTGACGTTCAGAATTTCCGACCAACTTTTTTGCGACCGTGTGTATGCAAGACAAGTTTGAGCCAACATCCGTCGGAAAAAGTCAGATGGATTTTGTTGTCGGAATGTCCGACCGTGTGTACAGGGCATTATAGACCTCACTGAACACAGTACATACTGTGCAGAATACTCATTAAATCATATCTTGAGAGCAAAATGTGGCAATATGGTCTGCTTGATGTCATTTCAGATTAAGTCATATACTGCAGTAAAGAAGAGAAAGAAGAGAATGAAGCAAATGTTTCTGGACTTACCAGCTTCACACCCCAAGGCTCTCTAATGGACTGTTCTGTATGTTGTTTGAATCTTGATTTCACTTTCAATATGTCACATTGCAGTGTAATGTGTAACCTTTACCTGTAATAAAAACATCCGCTGTTTAGGCTGCTACCATCAATTAGTGTAGATGTAGCCAGGGCCGGCCCAAGACATTGTGCTGCCTGGGACCAAGAATAAAATGCTGCCCCCCACAAAAAAATAAAATCACGCTCACCAAAAAGCCATTATTTTATATCATGATAACTAAAGGGGACCCATCATGGCTCTATACATGTATATAGAAGTATAAACAGGACCTGGCATGGCTCTATACATGTATATAGGAGTATAAAGAGGACCTGGCATGGCTCTATACATGTATATAGAAGTATAAAGAGGACCTGGCATGGCTCCATACATGTATATAGGAGTATAAAGAGGACCGGTCATGGTTGTTTATATGTATGTGTAGCGGTACCCCAGTGGGGGCTGCTGATAGACTCCATACCCCACTAGTTACCTTGACTCTGCAAATCCTCTCTTACCTCCGACACCCTGGGTTCCATCCTGCAATGTTGCGTTAGTAATGAGAAACTCACACAATATCACTGAACCACTCAGATATGTTTACTGAGATAAAAAATGAACACAAGAAATGGCATGAGTAAAACACAGCTTATGTTTGACAGAAAATATCTCTCAACACTGATATACAAAGGTGCCTAACTTAAAACCTCCACAAGACCTATGTGAACAGGTACACAGAGAAATAAAAATCCAACACCCTTAACACATGTATTGGATACCTTTCCTCTGAGGCCTTAGCACACAGACCAGCAAATAGTGTTTGACATATACACACAATAACACATTGTAAGGTGGATAATATCCTACAGATTGGCTCTCCCTAGGTTGTAGTTCAATGATTTAGCAATAGGATGCAAAGCAGTGATGTATAACAAAGAGAAAATGATAAATGTTCCTTCAATTCCGTATATCTTCAGCTAGCCTGTTGTTTATACTGCAGTGTAATTTGTAATCCAGGTAAGGAAAAGACAAAACAAGGAGAGCAAAGATGGACTAATTGATGCTCTCACTCGCTATCACACAGACCTCCTGCTGGTAAGGGTTCAGAATGGCTCCCAGAGGGAGCGAAATCAGGCCGCACCCACCTTTTTATTTCCTCTCCCAGCAGGCTGTTCTGTACGCACTGTATCCTGTGTCCTGTGGTTCAGATCAGCCGATATCAACGAGATCGGTCAAACCCGGCATGAAAACTTGGCCATAAGATATGATGAAAGCCACATACACATCCATCCTGTCGATGGGTGTGACGTGTCTGAATGGGTAGCACACCCCTAATAGGCTAAAGGTTGGTAATATATCATCCACATCTGAAACAAAAAGGGGACAAGGTCACCATAACTCATACCCCTGCTAAGACTGAACAAAACAGGGCCAGGGAGGTATTTGCCACAAGGCAAGAGCAAGACAACAAACGGGCTCTCTTGGCATGCTAGCCCCTAATGGAATTATAGTATCTTCTCTGTAAATGGAGATTGATCGATGTCAACGAATATATCAAACGTGGCACAAAACTGGACAGATGGAACTATCACAGAAACACATACACACCCATCGTGATCCATAGGTGGGTATCACATGTCTAAGTGTATGTCCAATGGAAACTCAACAAGGGGGCAAATCAACCTAATTTAGGGTCGGTGAAGATAACCTCCAACACCCCTGTATGTGAAAGTGTCTAAATTTTAGGGCTTGCTCACCAAGATTCAGATCGAGTTTACTTTATACATAATCCCATCCTCCTCTAATCATAAACCTAAAGATTTGACTGGAAAAGAAAAGTCAAGCATTGTCTATGAATGCATTGACATCCATGTCAACATTTAGACTATAGGGGACATACGTTTTTAACCTATGTACCCATGCCATCTCAAGTCTGGAAATGCTTCTTACAAGGCAAGTGCCCCTCCAATGGGGGTTAAATGTATCTACTCCAAGGAAGATAGTATTGGAGGGATCCCTATTATGGACAGTCAGATAATGTTTAGATACTGAGTGCTTGGTAAACCCATTTCTGATGTTATTAGTGTGCTCGTTAAGACGAACCTGGAGGGGGCACTTGGTCCTGCCCACATACTGCAGTCCACAAGGGCACTGCAATAGGTAGACCACCCCCTCCGAGGAGCATGTAATAAATGGCTTGATCTTGTATTCTTTGGACGTAACACTGGAAACAAAGCTCGTTGTCCTCCTAGTCCTAAACCCATTCAAAGAGCACACTTGGCATCTTCTACAATGGTACTGTAATAACCAGTGAACTCCCCAAAAAATTGAGGTTTATTGGTGGGAGGGTTTAGGATATTGGGAGCCAACCTGTCTCTTAAGGTGGGAACACCCCTATAGACCACCTGAGGTCTAGTAAGCAAGATAGTCTTTAAAGAGGAAGTAAACCCTGTCAAAAAAAAAAAAAAAAAACCTGCAGGACAAAGGCATAATGAGCTAGTATGCATAGCATACTAGCTCATTATGAATTACTTACCTGAGATCGAAGCTCCGGAAGCGACCCTTGTTCACGTCCTCCATCGCTGCCATGATACCCGGAGTGACTTCCGGGTATCACTGCTCCGGCGCTGTGATTGGCCAGAGCAGCGATGACGTCACTCCGCCGCATGCACGCGGGAGCTGTCAGTGACGGCATGATCGCCTTCACTAATGGCATGCTCAATGCGCCTGTACTGCTATCTACAGCGCGCATGCGTCGTAGACATCGGTGCCCGTTTTTAGGAAAATATTTTCTTAACCGTGTAGGTTAAGGAGATATTTCTTGCACCTACAGGTAAGCCTTAATCTAGGCTTACCTGTAGGTTAAAGTGGTCAGTAAGGGTTTACAACCACTATAATACCCTATCACTCCCCAGGATATGCCAATGTTTGTTCAGAATATGTTTAATATTATAATGTTGGTTGGAAAAGTTTGCAATAAATGGGATTCCTGAAGCATTGCCTCTATCTTGTATGGGGGGTCTCTCTTCCAGTAAATCTGCCCTGTCCATCAATCTAACTTGATTCAAAGTGTCAGACAAGGGCTCTTGGGTATAACCCTTGTCTAAAAATTTCTGTATGAGAACTTCAGCCTGCACTAAAAATTGGTCGGGTTCTGTACAATTTCGCTTCAGCCTCATGTATTGGCTTTTGGGTACTGATCGAAGCCAAGAGGCGTGATGAAAACTTTCCACTGGAATATAAGAATTCCTATCTGTGCATTTGAAAAATGCAGAGGTGACAAACATATCACCTCTAACAGATATCTTCAAATCCAGGAAGTTAATCTCCTTACAGCTTGCCTCATAGGAGAGATGTATCCCCCTATTGTTAGAATTGAGCGAGTCCATAAACTCACCCAAAGCAGCCCTACTGCCATGCCATAGGAGGAGGATGTCGTCTATGTAGTGTGCCCATAGGGCCACCTCCGGTTTCCCTTGAGCATACACGGTATGCTCTTCCCAGTGGGCCATGATCAGATTCACCAGACTGGGGGCATTCTTAGCCCCCATGGCGACACCCCTGTCCTGGCGATAAAAATGGTCATTAAACCAGAAAAAATTTGGAGTGGCAGCGAACTCTAAAAGTTCCATAATATATTTTATCTGGTCTGCCACAAGGTTCGAATCTCTATCCAAAAAATGTCTAACAGCACTCAAACCTAACTTGTGGGGGATGATTGTATACAGTGAGGTGATATCCGCTGTGACCAACCATGTCCCTTCCTGTGGTCTCAATCCAGACAGGAGATTAATAACATGGCGCATGTCCTTAATAAAGGAGGGCGTAGCATGTACCAATGGTTGCAAAAAGTCTATATACTTGCCCACCCGGGACGTAACGGAATCTATACCGCTCACTATGGGGCGTCCCGGGGGGAAAGTCAGACTCTTGTGGATTTCGGGCAGATAGTATATAATAGGCACTCTCTGTGTTTTAGGAACCAGAAAAAGACTCTCCTTTTTGTTCAAAATGCCCAAATCGACCCCTTTCTGAACAATATTTTCCAATAGAATTTCGTATCTCCCACCCGGATTAAAGGGCATGGGGGTATATGTATCCGCATCACCTATAGTACTATTCTATTCATTTCTTTCACGTAGTCATTCTTGTCAAGGACAATTATTCCCCCGCCCTTATCTGCAGGTCGAATAACCTGCTCTTTATTGGCGCATAATGACTCTATACTTTTCTCTAAATCCTACTTAAATTATCTAAATCTCTCAAAACGACATCTCTAAAAATCTTTAAAGAGGGGGCAAGAGCCCCCGGTGGGTTGAACAGTGAGGCATTGGAAAGGCCAGAATGTTCATATTCGGTGATGGTCAACTTGTTATCTCTAATGGGATTAGAAATAAAGTGACGTTTGATACTCAGTGTACAGACATATTTATGGACATCCATATAGGTCTGAAACATGTTCAAATCCTTTGGTGGAGCAAATTTCAGACCCTTGTCCAGTACTCTCACCCCAGAGTCTGTTAATACCTGGGAATGAGATTATAAATCCCAGTTCCTTTTTGTCTTTTTCATTTTTGAACTGAACACGCCTCCCCCCTCTAGTTCCTCTCTTAATTCTACGTCTCTTTTGGTGCTTTAGTTGGGCCTGGGAAAACCCCAAGTCTGTTGGTCATGGTTCTCCAAGATATTTCTATCCTGTTGTTCCATATGGTTAGGAACATAAGGACCACTCTGGTGGCCTACATTCCCACCATAGTTTGCTCCGGAATATTCGGGACGCTCCACAGGGCCCCCCTCCCCATATCTCTTAATGGGAAAAAGGTATTATGTACAGGGATGTTGTAATTGAGCTCATTCTTCCCATACCCTTCATCATAATGCACAACCTGGCTATATGTGTCACGATTGTATCCATAGGTCTGATTAGAGACGTAACCCCGCTGGTTGATCGGAGCGGGAACACGGTAGGGTAGCGGTCCCTGTTTTTGGCCATAGTGCTGGCCTCGACCCCAAGTAGGTGGTGGACCCTGGGTCCAACCATGTTGGTGACCCCGGGAGGGGCCATGACTCCAATTCGAATAATGGCCATGTCCCGGTGTCAAGATAGGAGGGGAAGATCCTTGATTTTTCCCTTTATTACCACCCTGAGATCTATGGGGTGACTGGTATGATGGATGCCCCCCCCCTTTAGGCATCCTAGGGGCAGTGGATCCCACATAGGGAGATCGGGTTTGAGTGTTATTGATAGTACCCAATTGTGGTACAGCCATAGTCTGTCCTCCAATTGCCTGGCTATCAATCTGTGGGGTGGTATCCATGTCAGAATTAGCACTGGTAGTTTGTTCTGCCAGTAGTTTTTTGTGCCATTCAAAAACCATTTGTGATTGATAATCGGCCATATCCCTGTTTTACTTCTTTTTTTTTTTTAACTTTTTGTTCCCTATCCTCTTTTTCAAGTAATTTTAAAAGATTTTTAGATCTTTCACTATATTCTTCACTACTTTTGAAGGGAGTTAATTTTTCTTTAATAATCTTAATATCCTCATCAATCCGAGACAATTTATTAACCTTCTTTTCAACAAGAAATTTTATGAAATTGACACCAGCATAATTAAAGTATTTATACCATTCTTCCAGCTGTATTTCCCTTCTCTCAGGACACGCCTCCCATCTTAAGCTCCAAGGGACCATATGGTGTTTGATATATGTTTCCAGGAAGGCTATGTCCCACTGGGTGTGGGTCTCAGATACAGTGAGGTTCTTATTGTGCGTGATCCTGTGACAATAGATCAAAGTTCCAAACAAAGATTCCTTTGCAGAAGGTGAATCATTTACAGAAGGTGAATCATTTACAGAAGGTGAATCAGCATGTGAGCAGTTCAGTGAAACTCATGTGACTTTTTGCTTGACAGACACCGTTGTGAATCCACCACGCCAGGGCCTTTTCCTCAGTGATGTTCCAACACCGATCTAATCACCGCATCAACGGGGGCCATCTGATCAGGAACGTGGCTGGACGAATCCTCCACTTTAAGCCCATACACAGCTCGGTAGGTGATGACACGAACATAGTTAAAAAAAAAAATGCAAGGAGTAGCCATAGGTAAAACCTGCTAGGTTTTTTATTAAAGATATAAATGATAAAACAAAAACCCTTCAAGGCGTATGAATAAAGGAATATTCTAAAATGATGCGGCCGGCCGGCAGCAGTACACGCGCCCTTGCAAACAAACAAATGGGACGTATCGCGCGGTGACGTCAGCACGTCGCTCCTCCCGGCACGTTTTATCACTATTCTGACGTCACCCTGGGGCACAGGCGGTGTACTGACACACCGCTTAATATAGTAAACACACACACACACAGCCACACCTCGTTCTGAATCATAGGTGGCTGACTTTGGAGCGCCATTTTAGAAAACAGGTTAATGGTGCCAGGAGTACTTCAGGCCTTAAACTCCAAGAGTCTGAAAGTTTGTACCAATATACCTGTATAGCCCTCATCTGAATGGCCAAGCTATACCTACACAGTGAAACCGCTATATCACAGCAGTTTACCTAGGAGGACAGCATAATAGTAATGGCTCCTAAACGGGGACATAGCTAAAAATTAGTCTACATTGGCACTAATCAGTAGCCAGCTCAGACAATAAACAACCATCCCAAAATAACAAAAGATAATTAATACACTAAAAACATAAATACATTCTAAATTTATTAATTAATAACAAGCAAAGACACCTATTACATGCCGAGCAGATACCACATTGGTTGACCGGTATATGTCATACACACATCTATGTATTAAACAAACCCTAGGAACAATGATAGACTAATTAATGGTCTTTATCAGCCGATAATACGTTAGGTAAATAGGTCGCATAAACCAACACAAACATAAGACTAGCGGCTCAACTAACAGAATGAACCTAATCATTCAGTTATATCGGCTCAGTAGAGAAGGATAATCCGCCCTGCCCATCCAAAACATAAACCATTTCATGTTAGCCACAATAGAAAAGGTTCTACAAATCAAACTCCTTTAATGGACATTCCACGCTGAATACGGAACAAATGACCAAAACCCCCTACAGATTATTGGTCAAGAGATAACTATAGTACTCGTATAAACCATGAATTTATACACACAGATCAGACGATATCAATGAGATCCGTCAAACACGGCACGAAAACTTGGCCTACAAGATATGATGAAAGCCACATACACATCCATCCTGTCGATGGGTGTGACATGTCTGAATGGGTAGCACACCCCTAATAGGCGAGAAGTTGGTAATATATCAACATCTGAAACAAAAAGGGGACCATAACTCATACCCCTGCTAAGGGCCAGGGAGGTATTCGCCACAAGGCAAGAGCAAGTGTCAGGGGATCTATTTGACCAGACCGTGTGGACTGCACAGAGGAGACCAGAAACACATGTAAGTGAAAAAATAATGGTGTTTATTAAACAAGTGACAAGTAAAAGGAATATAAACAGTGCAAAACCAACACAACAAACCCACTACAAACAACAATATATACAAGTAAATGGAGATACCGGAATCGTAAACAAAGCCAGGCCAAGGTCATACACAGGGAGGTCAGCAGATGGGCAAGGACGGGAAACCAGCAGGACAGGGAGAGGATGGATGGTTAAGCTGCAGGGCAGGGATCCAAGGGAATCAGGAGGGACAAGAACAGGATGGGCTTGGGATAGTGATAGGATCGGATCAGAGCAGAGCAGGACAGAAACAGGTTCACGATCAGGATACAGGCAGCAAAGTCAGGGCGCAGGGAGAAAGATACCAAGGCGAGCATGTGAGGGCTTGCCGGGTATTTATAGGACTATAATTGACTTCAAGTCACACCTGAGCGCAGGGAGTGTTGTCTGCTCCATACTGCCAGGATCCATCTGCTGGTCGACGTCAGTACTGCGGCCAGAAGATGAAATGACACCAGCAGGGAAATATTCTCCTGACAGTTCAACACTGCCAGGAGACACCTGCTGGTGGACCCTAGTACTGCATGCCAAACGATATATCTTACCAGCGGATAGACCCTTTCCAGACAGCAAGACAACACACGGGCTCTCTTGGCATGCTAGCCCCTAAGGGAATTATAGTATCTGCTCTGTAAATGCAGATTGATGTCAACGTCTGGAAATGCTTCTTACAAGGCAACTGCCCCTCCAATGGGGGTTAAATGTTCTATTCTAAGGAAGATAGTATTGGAGGGATCCCTATTATGGACAGTCAGATAATGTTTAGATACTGAGTGCTTGGTAAGCCCCTTTCTGATGTTATAAATGTGCTCGTTAAGACGGACCTGGAGGGGGCGCTTGGTCCTGCCCACATACTGCAGTCCACAAGGGCACTGCAGTAAGTAGATCACCCTCTCCGAGGAGCATGTAATAAATGGCTTGATCTTGTATTCTTTGGATGCAACACTGGAAAAAAAGCTTGTTGTCCTCCTAGTCCTACACCCATTCAAAGGGCACACTTGGCATCTATTACACTGGTAATAACCAGTGAACTCCCCAAAAAATTGAGGTTTATTGGTGGGAGGGTTTAGGATATTGGGAGCCAATCTGTCTCTTAAGGAGGGAACACCCCTAAAGACCACCTGAGGTCTAGAAGGCAAGATGGTCTTTAATACCCTATCATTCCCCAGGATATGCCAATGTTTGTTCATAATATGTTTAATATTATGATGTTGATTGGAAAAGTTTGTAATAAATGGGATTCCTGAAGTATTGCCTCTATCTTGTATGGGGGGTCTCTCTTCCAGTAAATCTGCCTCATAGGAGAGATGTATCCCCCTATTGTTAGAACTCAGCGAGTCCATAAACTCACCCAAAGCAGCCCTACTGCCATGCCATAGGAGGAGGATGTTGTGTACTGTATGTAGCGTGCCCATAGAGCCACCTCCGATCTCCCCTGAGCATAGACGGCATCCTCCTCCCACTGGGCCATGAACAGATTCGCCAGACTGGGGGCATACTTAGCCCCCATGTCGACAAAGGTGTTAATTTTGGCAGCAAATTTCAATTCAGTTTTAGTCTTAGGACTAAAATTACATTTTAGTCCCATTTTAGTCTTCTGCGATTGTTTTAGTTTTAGTCGTATTTAGTCGACTAAATCTCCAGGACGTTTTAGTCGACTAAAATGTAGGACATTTTAGTCGACTAAAATCTTCAGTACTTTTTCGTCGACTAAAACTTATTTTAGTCGACTAAAATCTAATGGGTGTAATTAAATTGTAATGAATTAGTTAAAATTTCTCTACAATTTCCAAACTCATTATATACTGCTGGAGTGAAAAATCTAATATGTTATTTATTATGGTATTGAGTAGTGTTGTCCCGATACCGATACTAGTACCAATACCGAGCATTTGCCCAAGTACTTGTACTCGGGCAAATGCTCCCGATGCTTCCGCCGATACCTGGAAGTCAGCGGTGATCGGCGCATGGGGGAGTTACAAGATTCTCCCCCTGCCGGCTTTCAGTTGCTTAGTGACATACAGCGGTAATCGCTCACCGCTGACTGTCACTGCATCCTCCTCCATGTCCCCTCCGTTCCTCTCTCCTTCTCTGTGCCTCTCCGCTGTCCCCTCCGTTCCTCTCTCCTTTTCTGTCCCCCTGCGCTGTCCCCTCCGTTCCTCTCTCCTTCTCTGTGCCTCTCCGCTGTCCCCTCCGTTCCTCTCTCCTTCTCTGTGCCTCTCCGCTGTCCCCTCCGTTCCTCTCTCCTTCTCTGTGCCTCTCCGCTGTCCCCTCCGTTCCTCTCTCCTTCTCTGTGCCTCTCCGCTGTCCCCTCCGTTCCTCTCTCCTTCTCTGTGCCTCTCCGCTGTCCCCTCCGTTCCTCTCTCCTTTTCTGTCCCCCTCCGCTGTCCCCTCCGTTCCTCTCTCCTTCTCTGTGCCTCTCCACTGTCCCCTCCGTTCCTCTCTCCTTTTCTGTGTCTCTCCGCTGTCCCCTCCGTTCCGCCGTCCTCCTCCTTCCTTTGTGAATAGACAGAGTCAGCTGACTCTGTCAATTCACATAACTGAAACATTGTAACCTCCTGTGATTACGATGTGTCAGTTTATGAATGGAGAGGAGCCGCTGTCTTCTCTCCATTCATTCTCAGTGCAGCTGAGGCTGCAGAGAAAGGGACTGGGGAATCTCTATCCTCTGTCTCTTTCTCTGTCTCAAGGGGGAGATATCAGAGGTCTATCTCACCAAAGCCCCCCAACAGGGCTGATTAAAAAAAAAAAAAACACATATTGCAATAAAGAATAAAAAAATAAAAATTGTAAATAAAAAAAAAAAACACACACACATACACCGTTCCCCCCCCCCCCCGCCCCCCAAAAAAAAGAAAGCACTGTTAAAAAAAAAAAAATAATAAAAACTGTCACGTGACATTAAAAAAAAAGTATCAGTAATCGGTATCGGCGAGTACTTGAAAAAAAGTATCGGTACTTGTACTCGGTCCTAAAAAAGTGGTATCGGGACAACCCTAGTATTGAGGTATGAACATGCACTACAGACCAGCGTTAATTTTGAAGTAAAATTTCAATTTAATTTTAGTCTTATGCCACGATGGAAAATGTCCGATCGGAGCGTGTTGTCGGAAATTCCGACCGTGTGTGGGCTCCATCGGACATTTTCCATCGGATTTTCCGACACACAAAGTTTGAGAGCAGGCTATAAAATTTTCCGACAACAAAATCCGTTGTCGGAAATTCCGATTGTGTGTACACAAAGTGCCACGCATGCTCAGAATAAATTAAGAGACAAAAGCTATTGGCTACTGCCCCGTTTATAGTCCCGACGTACATGTTTTACGTCACCGCGTTTAGAACAATTGGATTTTCCGACAACTTTGTGTTACCATGTGTATGCAAGACAAGTTTGAGCCAACATCCATCGGAAAAAATCCATGGATTTTGTTGTCGGAATATCCGATCAATGTCCGACCGTGTGTACGGGGCATTAGTGGAAAAGAGGGTCAACAATTCCCATTTGCAGCCTCACTGTGCCCATTTGCATGCCTCACTGTGCCCATTTGCAGCCATAGGTCCCCCGAACTTCAAACTCGGTAGTTAAGGGTTCCTAGATGCCCCCTAGCTGCAGCCAAAGTTTGAGAGCAGGCTATAAAATTTTCCGACAACAAAATCCGATCGCGTCAGTTCCGACCGTGTGTGGCCTGTTCCGATGCACAAAGTGCCACTCATGCTCAGAAGAAATTCCGAGACGGAACAGCTCGGTCTGGTAAACTCGGAATGGATACAGCACTTTCGTCACGCTGCAATGTCAAAAATAGTTTATTACAGCGCACTCTCTTCTTCTTTATAATGTGAGAAGAATGAAGTCGTTTTGCTGCTCATATTCACACACACTACTCACAAACTTATTTCTTTATTATTTATCGGGATTCCCTTAATATATTTTGATTTGTCACATCTGACAAAAATAATTTTGTGTTGTTTTTTTTTTTTATTTTTTAAAAGGCAGATTTTTTTTTATTTTAGGTTTGTATTTTTTCAAAGGCTGATCTTTGTTTTATTTTATTTTTAGTTTTACTCCAGAATATTTTTGTGTGTGTTTTGTGTGTCAAGTTACCACAACACCATTATTATCTTGTATTATTTAATCTCAAGGAGATTGTTTGGTGTTGGTGTTCCTTGTTAATTTCACATTGTATATTTGAAATGTATCTGCCTCCTCACAAACAAACTGTCCTTTTTGAAGGAAAACACACATAGGCAAGTATAATTGAAAACAAAAATCCTTTATTAAGGGCTCAGAACCAAACAAAGAGGGAGGCAACGCTGGATAAACAGCAGAAATTAGCGAAGCCTTGGACCCCCAGGGCAGACATCAATTCTTGAACATCAAAATTGGTGGCCTGAGGAGTCCATATGTAAGGGAGTGCAGTCTGGTCCAGAAGTCCCAGAGATCCAGAAAGCAGCAGATGACATGTGTGTCCCCAGGCTGTGGTACCACAAGAGGCTGCATCTTTTGCCAGACCAGACTAAACCCAGGGTCCTCACTTTCTGGTCTTCCTTCCACACTTCCTTCCTGGCTGTGGCTCTGCTGTTGGAGATGTGGCAGGAGGAGGAGTAGGACCTGGAGGAGGAGGAGGACTAGTAGGACCTGGAGGAGAAGGAGGAGGAGGACCATGTGTGAGGTCACAAATGTGGGTATCAGATGTTATTTGGGCACTCAACCCCTTATTGAGAGCCTCCAAAATTAATGACTCACACATGAGTTGTTGGCCCTCCTCCATCCGCTGCATTTTACAGGCAATTATGCCAGCAAAGTCCTCCTCCACAGTGTGTGGTGCTCCCAGGGCCTCTGTAGCCTTCCAAAAGAAGCCTATGGTAGCCTCCTCTAGGGTACTCCTCTTCCTGCCACTTTCTATTTGCAGGTGTAGGGGAGGGACCTGCATATCAGCCACCCTGCTCGGCCCGGCCACCTCCTGGCTGAGACTTCCCTGTGTATGAAAAAGGGACATGGTTTTAGTTTTTGCATCATCAATCACAATCATAAATTAGTACTCCAAACTAACATCTAGTTAACATCATTGACTGGACAACCAGAAATATTTAGAAGAATGCTATACCTGGCTCAAGCTGGGCTCCTCCACATGTTGCATCCTGGAAGGCCCAGGTTGGGCGTCAGAAGCCTCAGCTGTGGGGGAAGGAAGCGTGGAGGGAAGACTAGAGAGTGATGACCTGGGTTCAGTCTGGCCTGCCAGAAAATGCAGCCTGTCATAGTACCACATCCTGGGGACATAGATGTCATCTGCTGCTCCGGATCTCTGTGAATCCTGGACTTTCTTGCGCTCCCTTACATATGTGCTCCTCAGGCCACCAATTAGGATCTTCAAATATGTGATGTCTGCCGTGGGGATCACCTGCTTCACAATTTCCAACAATTGATCCAGCGCTGCCTTCCTTTTTGTTTGGTTCTTATAATGTTGGTGGGTTATCTCCCACAGACAAGGCAGCTCCCTGAACATGTCAATGAATATTGCCATGAAGTCTGTGTCATTCAAGATATCAATTTTAACTGCAAGACACAAAACAAGACAAACCCTAATGTCAGGCAAAACTCTCCTAATCTTGTTACAATATAGGCCTCAATCTAGAAGCAGTATAGACCCAAGTTTGGCTCTTACCTTCGTTATTACGCACATGGCGGATACACAGCAGGTGCGTGCTAATTACAGGAACGAGGAGGAGGAGGAAAGCCCGGATCCGGACACATCCCGATCCAGAAGGAGATTTAAGGCCTCAAATATGTCCTTTGGGGAGATGTTGGAGATGGTGGACATCCTGAAGAAGGCAGACTATGATGGGAAGTATGGACCTTACCCCAACCCCAATGTCAGAAAGGCCAAGATCATGGCGAAAGTGGTCAGGAGTCTGCACCGGAATTTCGGGGTACGTCGATCGAAAGATCAGCTCAGGAAACGGTGGTCGGACCTCAAATTACGAGAACACGAGCAGTACCGAAAGATCCAAAGAGTGCTGCAAAAAAAGTAAGTAGTTGTGCTGTGTTCCTATTCTTTATGTTTATTACGTTCGTGCTGCTCCATGTGCTTTTCTTAAAAGTGTACATTTTAAAATGGCAACTTTCATGTTCATGGGCACATTATTCGTTCGTATCAAACATTTTTCTTTCAACCCATTAAACACCATTGTTTTGGCCATATGCATTTGGCCACATTTTTTACGCCCTACTTGTATGAAACTAATTTGGTTGTGTAGATGGCTTTGTTACTAGAATGAACTGCAAACTAGATTCTGTGTAAGGAGAGGACACTCAGCTGCTGTTTTCTCATCTGGACACTGGAGCACTAGTGTGGGACACCAGAACACCATTTTTATTAGGGGGCCCACACAGGTGCTCCAGTGTATACTATAGGGGGGTCTCCATCGGTGAAGCTTGTAACAGGTAAAGTATTGCAGCTTGACAAAGGACACTGAAAATGCTACATTTTGGAACTCTGCTAAAATTGACAATTGTACCCCACTTCCAAGCAATGTTTCCTATTTATAGTTCTGCCATCAAATATCTGTGTGCTAAGTATAGCATTTTTGTTTTACATAGGGGAGAAAAGACTCGGAGGACACCCCTCATCCGAGGAGACCAGAGACCCCCCCCTCTGGAAGAAGGGGAAATCCCCCCAACACAAGAAGAGCAGGAGGAAGAAGACGTGGTGGAAATTGTCACCACAACAGGTGAGTGTCTGCGACCACAGGCTCAGGTAAGAGATGGATGCCAGCATATTTTTGATACCTGTTTTTGTTTGGTTTCTCTCTTTTTAGGTGATCGTGATGTTGTGGATGCAGATCCTTTCACATCAGAAAGTGCCCAGATCCTGATCGGGGAGATCATGGGGTGTAATTTAGCTTTGGAAAACCTCCAGAAAAACATCAATGATGTTATTCAAAAAAATAAGAACATCATTGATGTTTTGGGGCGAGTTTAAAACCCCTCCAAATCACTTTCTTCTTTTGTGTGCTACAAAGTTTAAAATGTTTTAGCGATTTTTCGAAAAGCTAAATTTGGAGGATGCACACAGTGTGCCAACATGTGCTATCTGCCATCACGGGAGATCAATGGACGCGTTTTGGGGGTGCAACCCCTTCCTCAATAATAAAGTAGCTGAGAGGAAGGGGTTTCTCCCCCAAAACACGTCCCTTGATTCCCCGTGATGGCAGGTAGCACATGTTGACATTGGCAAATTTGTGTGCATCTTCCAAATTTGGCTTTTCCTAGGGTGACTTCAACCCATCTGAACGCAATATCAAACACAGTTCCTAAATACTCATGTCTGATATTGCCTTCAAGTTCTACCAAATGTGAACTTTGTAAGTTCAAGATTTGTGTCTTTCTTGTTGGTTTTACACATGCCTGTTTTATCTTAAATGGACATTTCTATTTTTGATAATGCCACCCCAGAAATTGTTATACAACAAACATGTTGGTTTGTTTTAAAAACCTATTCTAAATGCACATGTGATTGTGCAGGTATTAAAAAGATTGTTTTAATCAAGAATGTGTGGATTATTGTGTCAACGCTACAACACTTTTGTGGTATTGTAATTGCTGCTTTCTGTGACAATGGGTGTTATTTCATAAGGGCAAATACTCTTTTCACTACAAGTGCAGTTTCAGTGCAGTTTCAAGTGCACTTGTAGTGCAAAGTGTATTTGCCTTTAGTAAATAACACCCAACAGTGCTTTGTATAAAAGGTTACACAACCGCGCCATTTTCAGCACTCCCCACATTTCTGTCAGGGTCAGCTAAAACAAACACAAGCAGGAAATGTCACCAAAGATTTGCTTTTGTTTTTATTTCATAAAGGCTTCACAAATTGTCTGGCATATTGATGGCCCCCCTACCCGCAACGAACTTAAGGTATCTTAACCGGACATCATGGGCACTCAGGGAGGGCAAGCCAGGACGCCCACTTTCAAGCGCCGTCAGTGTTTTTTTCATGTATAATTCCGGCCTCAGGCCCAACTGAGCCAGAATAGTTGGCAGAATGTTGCCGTAAAAAGTTATGTAGAACACAGCACGCCAGGATTATATGATTAAGTTTATACTCCACCATATGGATTGGTGTAAGAAATAGGCAGAACCGGCTGGCCATGATTCCAAATGTGTTCTCCACCACTCTTCTGGCTCTGGCCAGCCGGTAATAAAAACCCTCTGTTCCGGGGTGAGGGTCCTCATCGGGAATGGGAATAAGATGGTCCCCCAGCACAAATGCTTCATCCGCATCGAAGACGAATGGGAGTCCTTCCACATTCTCTTCTGGAGGTGG